>NC_133328.1:643787407-644040765 GCF_042186555.1 Aquarana catesbeiana
TATTCCTCCCACTGACACCAATGATGGGGCACTATTCCTCCCACTGACACCAATGATGGGACACTATTCCTCCCACTGACACCAATGATGGGGCACTATTCCTCCCACTGACACCAATGATGGGGCACTATTCCTCCCACTGATACCAATAATGGGACACTATTCCTTCCACTGACACCAATGATGGGGCACTATTCCTTCTACTGACACCAATGATGGGGCACTATTCCTCCCACTGATACCAATGATGGGGCACTATTCCTCCCACTGATACCAATGATGGGGCACTATTCCTCCCACTGATACCAATGATGGGGCACTATTCCTCCCACTGATACCAATGATGGGACACTATTCCTCCCACTGACACCAATGATGGGACACTATTCCTCCCACTGACACCAATGATGGGGCACTATTCCTCCCACTGACACCAATGATGGGGCACTATTCCTCCCACTGACACCAATGATGGGGCACTATTCCTCCCACTGATACCAATGATGGGGCATTATTCCTTCTACTGACACCAATGATGGGGCACTATTCCTTCTACTGACACCAATGATGGGACACTATTCCTTCCACTGACACCAATGATGGGGCACTATTCCTTCTACTGACACCAATGATGGGGCACTATTCCTCCCACTGATACCAATGATGGGGCACTATTCCTCCCACTGATACCAATGATGGGGCACTATTCCTCCCACTGATACCAATGATGGGGCACTATTCCTCCCACTGATACCAATGATGGGGCACTATTCCTCCCACTGATACCAATGATGGGGCACTATTCCTCCCACTGACACCAATGATGGGACACTATTCCTCCCACTGACACCAATGATGGGGCACTATTCCTCCACTGACACCAATGATGGGGCACTATTCCTCCCACTGACACCAATGATGGGGCACTATTCCTCCCACTGATACCAATGATGGGGCATTATTCCTTCTACTGACACCAATGATGGGGCACTATTCCTCCCACTGATACCAATAATGGGACACTATTCCTTCCACTGACACCAATGATGGGGCACTATTCCTTCTACTGACACCAATGATGGGGCACTATTCCTCCCACTGATACCAATGATGGGGCACTATTCCTCCCACTGATACCAATGATGGGGCACTATTCCTCCCACTGATACCAATGATGGGGCACTATTCCTCCCACTGACACCAATGATGACACCCCCCAGATGTCCTCCAGCCAGGAAATGAGGGCGGGGCTCTATCTGACTTGCTGCAGCTTCTAATGCACATGGTGAGAAGCTCACAGTGTGCGGTGAAATCGGAGGAAGACATTTCAGTCCAGGAGAGGAGCCGGTGTGCCAGACTGGAGAGGAGACTGGAGGTCACAATACCTGGCAGAGATCTTTTAATTTTTTTAAACATTGTAACATTTATTTTGATAACATTTTCATTTATCTGATGATATTCATGTTGGAATGTATTATAGATCTGCCGGCACTTCACTAGACATAAAACCTCTCTATATACAATTTAGTGACGATCGTATTCATGTCTGTGATCTCTGGAGAGGATTCCCTGATTGGTGATTTCGGGGGGGGGGGGGGGAGATAATAAATTGTACGGGTTCTGTATAGGTCGGGAAATTCCCATTGTTGGTGCCGCATTCAGTCCCCCTGGAAAGTCCCCGTTTATAAATACTTCTTTTATGTTTTGTTTCCTGGAAGTTTCATTAATTTCAATAATATTAGAAGCTGCTTGTCCAAGCATGGAGGAGAAACCCCCAACCCCCGTCTGTGAGATCCCCCAATGGTGCCAGAGTGAAAAAAAAGAGATAAATGACGTTTTTTTGTGTCCTGGCACAGTATATATACTGTATATATACACACACCGGACACTTTATTGGGTCCTCCTTGCTAGCACCGGGTTGGACCCCCTTTGGCCTTCATTCTTGGTGGAATAGATACAACAAGGTGTTGGAAATGTTCCTCAGAGATTTTCCTCCATAGTGACCTGATAACATCACACAGTTGCTGCAGATTTGTCTGCTGCCCATCCATGATGCCAATCTCCCGTTCCACCACATGCCAAAGGTGCTCTATTGGATGAGATGTGGTGAGTGTGGAGGCCATTGGAGGACAGGGACCTCATTGTCCAGTGGTGAGATGATTGGAGCTTTGTGACATGGTGCATTATCCTGCTGGAAGGAGCCATCAGAAGATGGGGACACTGCAGTCATAAAGGGATGGACATGGTCAGCAACAATACTCATGTAGGCCGTGGTGATTAAACCATGATCAATGTGTACTAAGGGGCCCAAAATGTGCCAAGAAAATATCCCCCCCACCATTACACCCCCCACCACCAGCCTGAACCGGTGATATCCCATCCCCCACACCATTACATCACCACAACCAGCCTGAACCAGTGATATCCCATCCCCCACACCATTACACCCCCACCACCAGCCTGAACCAGTGATATCCCATCCCCCACACCATTACACCTCCACCACCAGCCTGAACCGGTGATACCCCATCCCCCACACCATTACACCCCCACCACCAGCCTGAACCGGTGATATCCCATCCCCCACACCATTACACCCCCCACCACCAGCCTGAACTGGTGATATCCCATCCCCCACACCATTACACCCCCACCACCAGCCTGAACCGGTGATACCCCATCTCCCACACCATTACACCCCCACCACCAGCCTGAACCGGTGATACCCCATCCCCTACACCATTACACCCCCACCACCAGCCTGAACCTGTGATATCCCATCCCCCACACCATTACACCCCCACCACCAGCCTGAACCGGTGATATCCCATCCCCCACACCATTACACCCCCACCACCAGCCTGAACCGGTGATATCCCATCCCCCCACACCATTACACCCCCACCACCAGCCTGAACCGGTGATATCCCATCCCCCCACACCATTACACCCCCACCACCAGCCTGAACCGGTGATATCCCATCCCCCACACCATTACACCCCCACCACCAGCCTGAACCGGTGATATCCCATCCCCCACACCATTACACCTCCACCACCAGCCTGAACCGGTGATACCCCATCCCCCACACCATTACACCCCACCACCAGCCTGAACCGGTGATATCCCATCCCCCACACCATTACACCCCACCACCAGCCTGAACCGGTGATATCCCATCCCCCACACCATTACACCCCCACCACCAGCCTGAACCGGTGATACGCCATCCCCCACACCATTACACCCTCCACCACCAGCCTGAACCGGTGATATCCCATCCCCCACGCCATTACACCCCCACCACCAGTCTGAACCGGTGATACCCCATCCCCCCACACCATTACACCCCCACCACCAGCCTGAACCGGTGATATCCCATCCCCCACACCATTACACCCCCACCACCAGCCTGAACCGGTGATACCCCATCCCCCACACCATTACACCCCCACCACCAGCCTGAACCGGTGATACCCCATCCCCCACACCATTACACCCCCACCACCAGCCTGAACCGGTGATATCCCATCCCCCACACCATTACACCCCCCACCACCAGCCTGAACCGGTGATATCCCATCCCCCACACCATTACACCCCCACCACCAGCCTGAACCGGTGATACCCCATCTCCCACACCATTACACCCCCACCACCAGCCTGAACCGGTGATACCCCATCCCCCACACCATTACACCCCCACCACCAGCCTGAACCTGTGATATCCCATTCCCCACACCATTACACCCCCACCACCAGCCTGAACTGGTGATATCCCATCCCCCACACCATTACACCCCCACCACCAGCCTGAACCGGTGATATCCCATCCCCCACACCATTACACCCCCACCACCAGCCTGAACCGGTGATATCCCATCCCCCACACCATTACACCCCCACCACCAGCCTGAACCGGTGATATCCCATCCCCCCACACCATTACACCCCCACCACCAGCCTGAACCGGTGATATCCCATCCCCCACACCATTACACCCCCACCACCAGCCTGAACCGGTGATACCCCATCCCCCACACCATTACACCCCACCACCAGCCTGAACCGGTGATATCCCATCCCCCACACCATTACACCCCCACCACCAGCCTGAACCGGTGATACGCCATCCCCCACACCATTACACCCTCCACCACCAGCCTGAACCGGTGATATCCCATCCCCCACGCCATTACACCCCCACCACCAGTCTGAACCGGTGATACCCCATCCCCCCACACCATTACACCCCCACCACCAGCCTGAACCGGTGATATCCCATCCCCCACACCATTACACCCCCACCACCAGCCTGAACCGGTGATATCCCATCCCCCACACCATTACACCCCCACCACCAGCCTGAACCGGTGATATCCCATCCCCCACACCATTACACCTCCACCACCAGCCTGAACCGGTGATACCCCATCCCCCACACCATTACACCCCCACCACCAGCCTGAACCGGTGATATCCCATCCCCCACACCATTACACCCCCCACCACCAGCCTGAACTGGTGATATCCCATCCCCCACACCATTACACCCCCACCACCAGCCTGAACCGGTGATACCCCATCTCCCACACCATTACACCCCCACCACCAGCCTGAACCGGTGATACCCCATCCCCCACACCATTACACCCCCACCACCAGCCTGAACCTGTGATATCCCATCCCCCACACCATTACACCCCCACCACCAGCCTGAACCGGTGATATCCCATCCCCCACACCATTACACCCCCACCACCAGCCTGAACCGGTGATATCCCATCCCCCCACACCATTACACCCCCACCACCAGCCTGAACCGGTGATATCCCATCCCCCCACACCATTACACCCCCACCACCAGCCTGAACCGGTGATATCCCATCCCCCACACCATTACACCCCCACCACCAGCCTGAACCGGTGATATCCCATCCCCCACACCATTACACCTCCACCACCAGCCTGAACCGGTGATACCCCATCCCCCACACCATTACACCCCACCACCAGCCTGAACCGGTGATATCCCATCCCCCACACCATTACACCCCACCACCAGCCTGAACCGGTGATATCCCATCCCCCACACCATTACACCCCCACCACCAGCCTGAACCGGTGATACGCCATCCCCCACGCCATTACACCCCCCACCACCAGCCTGAACCGGTGATATCCCATCCCCCACGCCATTACACCCCCACCACCAGTCTGAACCGGTGATACCCCATCCCCCCACACCATTACACCCCCACCACCAGCCTGAACCGGTGATATCCCATCCCCCACACCATTACACCCCCACCACCAGCCTGAACCGGTGATACCCCATCCCCCACACCATTACACCCCCACCACCAGCCTGAACCGGTGATACCCCATCCCCCACACCATTACACCCCCACCACCAGCCTGAACCGGTGATATCCCATCCCCCACACCATTACACCCCCCACCACCAGCCTGAACCGGTGATATCCCATCCCCCACACCATTACACCCCACCACCAGCCTGAACCGGTGATATCCCATCCCCCACACCATTACACCCCCACCACCAGCCTGAACCGGTGATATCCCATCCCCCACACCATTACACCCCCACCACCAGCCTGAACCGGTGATACCCCATCTCCCACACCATTACACCCCCACCACCAGCCTGAACCGGTGATACCCCATCCCCCACACCATTACACCCCCACCACCAGCCTGAACCTGTGATATCCCATTCCCCACACCATTACACCCCCACCACCAGCCTGAACTGGTGATATCCCATCCCCCACACCATTACACCCCCACCACCAGCCTGAACCGGTGATATCCCATCCCCCACACCATTACACCCCCACCACCAGCCTGAACCGGTGATATCCCATCCCCCACACCATTACACCCCCACCACCAGCCTGAACCGGTGATATCCCATCCCCCCACACCATTACACCCCCACCACCAGCCTGAACCGGTGATATCCCATTCCCCACACCATTACACCCCCACCACCAGCCTGAACCGGTGATACCCCATCCCCCACACCATTACACCCCACCACCAGCCTGAACCGGTGATATCCCATCCCCCACACCATTACACCCCCACCACCAGCCTGAACCGGTGATACGCCATCCCCCACACCATTACACCCTCCACCACCAGCCTGAACCGGTGATATCCCATCCCCTACGCCATTACACCCCCACCACCAGTCTGAACCGGTGATACCCCATCCCCCCACACCATTACACCCCCACCACCAGCCTGAACCGGTGATATCCCATCCCCCACACCATTACACCCCCACCACCAGCCTGAACCGGTGATATCCCATCCCCCACACCATTACACCCCCACCACCAGCCTGAACCGGTGATATCCCATCCCCCACACCATTACACCCCCACCACCAGCCTGAACCGGTGATACCCCATCCCCCACACCATTACACCCCACCACCAGCCTGAACCGGTGATATCCCATCCCCCACACCATTACACCCCACCACCAGCCTGAACCGGTGATATCCCATCCCCCACACCATTACACCCCCACCACCAGCCTGAACTGGTGATATCCCATCCCCCACACCATTACACCCCCACCACCAGCCTGAACCGGTGATACGCCATCCCCCACACCATTACACCCCCCACCACCAGCCTGAACCGGTGATATCCCATCCCCCACGCCATTACACCCCCACCACCAGTCTGAACCGGTGATACCCCATCCCCCCACACCATTACACCCCCACCACCAGCCTGAACCGGTGATATCCCATCCCCCACACCATTACACCCCCACCACCAGCCTGAACCGGTGATATCCCATCCCCCACACCATTACACCCCCACCACCAGCCTGAACCGGTGATACCCCATCCCCCACACCATTACACCCCCACCACCAGCCTGGACCGGTGATATCCCATCCCCCACACCATTACACCCCCACCACCAACCTGAACCGGTGATATCCCATCCCCCACACCATTACACCCCCACCACCAGCCTGAACCGGTGATATCCCATCCCCCACACCATTACACCCCCACCACCAGCCTGAACCGGTGATATCCCATCCCCCACACCATTACACCCCCACCACCAGCCTGAACCGGTGATATCCCATCCCCCACACCATTACACCCCCACCACCAGCCTGAACCGGTGATACCCCATCCCCCACACCATTACACCCCCACCACCAGCCTGAACCGGTGATACCCCATCCCCCACACCATTACACCCCCACCACCAGCCTGAACCGGTGATATCCCATCCCCCACACCATTACACCCCCACCACCAGCCTGAACCAGTGATACCCCATCCCCCACACCATTACACCCCCCACCACCAGCCTGAACCGGTGATATCCCATCCCCCACACCATTACACCCCCACCACCAGCCTGAACCGGTGATACCCCATCCCCCACACCATTACACCCCCACCACCAGCCTGAACCGGTGATACAAGGCAGGATGGATCCATGAGACAAACTCTGACCTCAACATCTGAATGTCGGAGCTGAAATCCAGACTCATCAGACCAGGCAACGTTTTTCCAATCTTCTATTGTCCAATTTTGGTGATCCTGTGCCAATTGTAGCCTCAGTTTTCTGTTCTTAGCTGACAGGAGTGGCACCCGGTGTGGTCTTCTGCTGCTGTAGTCCATCTGCTCCAAGGTTCAGAAATGGTATTCTGCATACCTTGGATGTAACGAGGGGTTATTTGAGTTACTGTTGTCTTTCTATCATCTGGAACCAGTCTGCCCATTCTCCTCTGACCTCAACAAGGCATTTTCCTCCACACAACCGCCGCTCACTGGATAACAGAAATACGCAGACCAGCCCACCTGCCACCAACAACCATGCCACGTTCAAAGTCACTTCAAACCCCTTTCTTCCCTATTCTGATGCTCAGTTTGAACTTCAGCAAGTCGTCTTCACCACGTCTAGATGCCTAAATGCATTGAGTTGCTGCCATGTGATTGGCTGATTAGCAGTTTGTGTTACCAATCAATGGAACAGGTGTACCCACAAGGTGGGCCTGGAGGTAGCCCATCCTTCCATAAAGGCACAGGGGGCACATTGGACACCCATCACATAGCACAATGGCAGCAAAGGTGCCCAGTGTGTCCCCTGACCGTATATCTACCAGTAACAAAGAGATGGTCCCTGCCCCCACCTGGTACTGGCCTTCACAGCAAGGAGAGCACATGGAAGGTGTATATTTCATCGATGAACACACTGGGCACCTTTGCTGCCATTGTGCTGGGTGTCCAATGTGCCCCCTGTGCCTTTTAATGAGGATTGGCAGGCGCCATCTCTTTGTGAATGGTGGGGTGGGGGGGGGGCAGGCGCCATCTCTTTGTGAATGGTGGGGGGGGGGCAGGCGCCATCTCTTTGTGAATGGTGGGGGGGGGGGCATGCGCCATCTCTTTGTGAATGGTGGGGGGGGGGCATGCGCCATCTCTTTGTGAATGGTGGGGTGGGGGGGGACCCATCTCTTTGTGAATGGTGGGGTGGGGGGGGACCCATCTCTTTGTGAATGGTGGGGTGGTGGGGGTGGGGGGGGGGACCCATCTCTTTGTGAATGGTTGGGGGGGTGGGGCATCTCTTTGTGAATGGTGGGGTGGTGGGGGGGTTGGGGGGGGGGGGCATCTCTTTGTGAATGGTGCATTCAGCTTGGAAGACTAAGGAGGCACCATACGCTGTGCAGCAATTTTGAAAATAAAAAAAAGCACCAAGGACTCTCTTTCCGAGTTTCTCGCACGTAGGGCAGCCAATTGAAATAGACTGCCCTACAGGCGACGCACGGGGAACACATTTGCACCTGCATGGTATGCAGGGCCGCCATCAGGGGGGTACAGCCGATACAACTGTAAGGGGCCCCGAAGAAGGCAGGACGGGTGAAGGGAGAGCCGTGTTGTGCACTTTAGAAATGATCTCGTAGCTTCTGCTGCTCTCTGTGTCATTGAGCTCAGACATTGAGCTCTTTACTGCCCTCTCTGGCTACTATGTGCATGTGCACCCCTCGTGTGAGCTGCCTGTACTGGGCTCCTCTGTCATATGAGCTGACATATATATACAGGTGTGTTGGGGGGGGGGGGGGGGGGGGCTGACATATATATACAGGTGTGTTGGGGGGGGGGGGGGGAGCTGACATATATATACAGGTGTGTTGGGGGGGGGGGGGGAGCTGACATATATATATACAGGTGTGTTGGGGGGGGGGGAGCTGACATATATACAGGTGTGTTGGGGGGGGGGGGGAGCTGACATATATATATACAGGTGTGTTGGGGGGGGGGGGGAGCTGACATATATACAGGTGTGTTGGGGCGCTGCCTTATATATAGGTGTGTTGGGGGGGGCTGACATATATACAGTTGTGTTGGGGTGGGGGGGGCTGACATATATACAGGTGTGTTGGGGGGGGGGGCTGACATATATACAGGTGTGTTGGGGGGGGGGGGCTGACATATATACAGATGTGTGTGTGGGGGGGGCTGGCATATATATACAGGTGGGGGGGTGGGGCTGGAGAGGTGGTTGGTGTGTGGATTCGGTTGGATGGCCCGTGGGCAAGCCATGGGTAATGTTGGTGGTCATGCTTGGGGGGGGGGGGGGACGCGGGCCAGGCCTAAAGCTGTGTAAGGGGCCCAAAAATTTCTGATGGCATGAACAGAGCCCTAGTCGGTCACACATGGCTATGTACAGTGTGTGGCCACCTTCTTGCGGTAATCCTCCGTAAATGATGATTGTCCATCTTGCAGGAATCTGGAGAATGTGGAGAAGGAGAAGACTCCGGTTTTCGTCAGCGAGGTGATCCGACTCCTGACTGCGTCTGCCATAAGGGTAAGCCTTCTCGTCTGCTTGTTGCACCAATGATAGGAGATCAGTCATAAAGGGAAACACTCCGCTGGCCACTGAGGAACACCTTCTGAAATGATCATCTGGTTACTTGTCCTGCTTGATCCTCCTGTTATAGAGCCACTAAGCGGGAACAAGTTGGGTGGTGAATTTTCGATCTGCGAGCTTGCTCTAAATCCAGCACAGCTTAGAGACCCCTTTGCAAAGATCCTGTGGGGTATTTGAAAAATTCTTCACGATTGGGGAAGTAATTTGGTTTTATACAATTCTCCTCCACAAGGAATGGGACACACATCCACCGAGTTGTGTTATGAGAGGTTTCCTTTAAATAAATAAAAAGTCACCATGCTTTGTGGTTGTTAATTTTAAAAGAAGCTTGTTTAGATAACCTACGCTACAGACTGACCTGAGTGTGGCGCTAAGGCTGGACTCACACCTACAAGTGCAACCAAGTTTCTGCACATAGGGCAGCCCATTCATTTCAACGCGCTTCCCTATGTGCGAGAAATGCGGGAAGGAAGACCCCTGCCTCTTTTCCAAAAAAAAGTGCCGCACTGAACCCCTCAATGCTGCGGCACCATGCAGTTTGGTGCACGCGTTTGCAGATGTGTGGGGATGGCATTAATGCAGCTCAAAATTGCAGAGAAACGAAGGCTGCGGTGCCATTTAATTGTTAACGGCACCACCACACATATGCAAGGGCGTGCAACATACCGCGTTTTTGGAAAAAAGTCGAATTCTTTTCTGTGTTCCTCTTGCGCAGAGCAGCCCATTGAAATTAATAAGCTGTCCTATACAGGAATGTGTGGAAAACGCGTGGCAATGCGCCCACGCTCAGTTATACCTGTAAGTGTGAAATAAGCCTTAATGGCATGCTAAATGGCCGTGCGTTTATTTGCGTGTCGGGAAAGTGTGCAATTTTGCATGCATTCCCAACAAGCGAAGGTCTAAACTTAGCCAAAGAGGTGCAAGTATGGAGCAGAGATTCAAATACCTGGAATTCTTTTTTTTTTTTTTTTTTTTGTATGTCCAGCATAATTAATTATACAAGCACTGACTTTTCATTCTTGAAAAGATCAATCAGCGCTGCGGGGCTGTGTGAGCTCTCTGCCAGCACAATGGATGTTTACTAAGAGCCAGCAGATGGATCACACGGCCCCGCAGCACTGACTGATCAACCAGGGGTGGAGGATAAATCGGGACTCTGCCCTTTGTGGTGGATTATGTCTATTCATCTTTATTGTAGTTCAAAAGCCCAGCTGACGAGGATCAAGAGGAGCTGTGGTCCCTGACGGAAAAAGTCACCATCTACGCTCTGCACCTGTGTGAGTGTCTCTTCGATCCCTACCAGACGTGGCGGAGACAGCTTGGAGGGTACGTAGCCAATAGAAATCCAGTTTTTTCTTTCTTTTTCTAAAACATCCAGTCTACAGCCTCTAAAACTTCTAATTTAAAATCCCTAATACATCAAGTTTACGATCACTAAGGCTGGATTCACACCTATGCAGTTTTAGTGCTTTTTGCATTTTGCAGATTTGCACTACAGTCCATTTAACATGGTTTCCTATGGAACACGTTCTGTTGTGCAAAATGCAAAAAGCACTAAAAATGCATAGGTGTGAATCCAGCCTAACATGGCCAATCTACAGTCCCTAAAACATCTGATCTATTGTCCCAAAACAATCCATAGTTTCTTAAACTTCTAATCTGTGATCCCTAAAACATCTGAGCTACGAGCCATAAAACATCTAGTCTTCAATCCCTAAAACATCTGATCTAGTATCCCAAAAATGTCTGATCTAGGATATCCCTCAACCATCTGATCTAGGATATCCCTCAACCGTCTGATCTAGGATCCCTCAACCGTCTGATCTAGGATCCCTCAACCGTCTGATCTAGGATCCCTCAACCGTCTGATCTAGGATCCTTCAACCGTCTGATCTAGGATCCCTCAACCGTCTGATCTAGGATCCCTCAACCGTCTGATCTAGGATCCCTCAACCGTCTGATCTAGGATCCCTCAACCGTCTGATCTAGGATCCCTCAACCGTCTGATCTAGGATCCCTCAACCGTCTGATCTAGGATCCCTCAACCGTCTGATCTAGGATCCCTCAACCGTCTGATCTAGGATCCCTCAACCGTCTGATCTAGGATCCCTCAACCGTCTGATCTAGGATCCCTCAACCGTCTGATCTAGGATCCCTCAACCGTCTGATCTAGGATCCCTCAACCGTCTGATCTAGGATCCCTCAACCGTCTGATCTAGGATCCCTCAACCGTCTGATCTAGGATCCCTCAACCGTCTGATCTAGGATCCCTCAACCGTCTGATCTAGGATCCCTCAACCGTCTGATCTATAGCACCTGAAACATTAGATCTATAGCACCTGAAACATTAGATCTATAGCACCTGAAACATTAGATCTATAGCACCTGAAACATTAGATCTATAGCACCTGAAACATTAGATCTATAGCACCTGAAACATTAGATCTATAGCACCTGAAACATCAGATCTTATAGCACCTCAGACTTCCATTCCTTAAAACTTTCAATCTGCAATCCTTAAAACGGCAGATTTATAATCTGGAGTAATATAAGATTCACTACCTTTTTAAATGCTGAAGTGTGATTCTAAAACATTTGCCAAATTATTTTTTGCACTCCATTCTGGGTGTTCACTTTTAACTTCTGTTTTCTGCTCCTCAGGGAAATTGTAAGTGCAAAAGAAAAGAGTAAATACAAGTTTTCCCCGGCCACCCTGCCCCCGGAATTCTGCACCTTCTTTCAAGGTAACCATTGGCAAGCTACTGAATTGTAAAACTATTACATTCCTGCCTGGGTGTGGCAGTGAATGATAAATAAATTTCTTTTAAAAAGTCAGAATTGCAACAGCATATGCAGCAGAATGAAATTACGATTTGTTAGATACCAAATATGATATAGATATGATCTATATTTTAGGAGGTCTAATGTGTCTTATTAGCCTTCTGAACTTTATAAATTAGGTGTGTTTGGTTTCTTAACCGATTGATATTTTGTTATTCATTAGTGTAGCCACTCTTTTGGAAGGTAAGTCTAATGCCCCGTACACACGGTCGGATTTTCGGATGGAAAATGTGTGATAGGACCTTGTTGTCGGAAATTCCGACCGTGTGTAGGCTCCATCACACATTTTCCATCGGATTTTCCGACACACAATGTTTGAGAGCAGGCTATAAAATTTTCCGACAACAAAATCCGTTGTCGGAAATTCCGATCGTGTGTACACAAATCCAACGGACAAAGTGCCACGCATGCTCAGAATAAATAAAGAGATGAAAGCTATTGGCCACTGCCCCGTTTATAGTCCCGACGTACGTGTTTTACATCACCGTGTTCAGAACGATCAGATTTTCCGACAACTTTGTGTGACCGTGTGTATGCAAGACAAGTTTGAGCCAACATCCGTCGGAAAAAAATCCTAGGATTTTGTTGTCGGAATGTCCGAACAAAGTCCGACTGTGTGTACAGGGCATAAGTGTGGGAGTTATGGAATTTGAATTCGGTTTGAGATGTATGAAGGTTCAGTTCTAGGCCAAGCAGGCTCACAGATGTGTATTACTGAGCTAAGTCTATTTACAGCATGGCCATTTAGGACAGGGTCTCATCAGTAGTTCTTACTACCAAGCAACGTTTATTATGATTTTTCATTCATTCTGCCTTTGCTGTCTGTCAAATGTGTCTTTAGTTGGAATTTAGCCACGAGGCTTGAATCTGTTACCAACTTGTGAATTTTGGGGAATAGGAGGGTGACATGGTATTCATTATGACACTTCTAACCTCTTCACATAGTTTGGGGTTCATCAGACTTCACTATTGCTACACGATATTCGTTGTCTTCCTTCCTAGATGCCTTCCACAATGGGGACAACCTGCCAGAACTGGTCAAACTGCGCCTGGTCCACCTGTACGGTGCCATTATTACCGGCAATAAGGTGAGCAGAGGGGGATTTACATGGGGGTTATAACAAATAACTAATAACTCAATATGTTCACTCCGCTTTCATTGACCTCATCCTATATGGTGACCCCTGCCTAGCCCTCAAGGACTCTTGCCAGAGATCAGGGTTTCTGAACTTTAGAAAAAGTAGATCCAAAAACTCCACCACACTATTATTATAAATCTCCACCACAGCTCCTGTTGCCAATACTTTGTCTGCTTCCCTCCATTAGAAAGGTGTGGGGGGCTCAACGAGTGAACCTTTGACTAGAGATGCTGTAGTGGTTTCTTGCATAATGGAGCATCCCTGTATTGGGGGTACTTTAGGGGCACTATGAATATAATCTGAGGTTAAGCAGGAGCCTGTATGGCAAAATTGGCAACAGTTACATGGGCTGAAGGGGCAAAGGGGGCTTTTACCCTCACTGGGATAAGACTATTGAAGATGGGAGAAGCTGAACTTGGACAGTTTTGTAACTTTATGATCTGTCTCACTCAAGAACCTGGAGGTGTCTGCTCTATAGTCATGGAGTCTTCTAAGGTTATATTATTTATTTTGTATCCTAGCTATCCATGGCATCCTATATGTTGTGTTGGAGAGTATAATGCTACTTGTTTTCATTTTATTAAATTACTTGTGTTCTCTCCTGTAGACCAATGCTCTTATCCTCATCAGTCAATCCTCCGTAGAGGTCCTCATGCTGGTCCTGCAGAGCTGGTGCGTTAGTCAGGGACCCCGGAACCTGCGCATCCTACAGCTAACTCTGAACTGTTTGATCTCCATGATCCACATTCTGCACACCAGCAACCCTGGCCAGAGGAGGGTGGAAATACGACACATCCTGGATAGCTACTTCAAGGTCCTCAACAGCGACCGGCCTCTGTACTCTGCTGAAAGACTAGCAGGGCCACACTGGGAGGAGGGCCTCCTGACACTGCGAATCAACATGCTGCGTATGTATTGGGTACCTGTCTGCCTGGTGTGGTTTTCTGTTGGTTCACATCTTATCCTGTATGAGGGCTGGTAACTTATTGTAGGAACCTCTGCGTGGGTTTGGGGTAATTTTAAAAGCCATCCTTGGGGGGCTTGGAGAAACCTATACATGCTTTTTGGGGTAACTTAAATTCCACCCTTGGAGGAGCCCATGCATGCATTTTTGGGGCAATTAAAGTGCCAGTTTTGGGGGCTTGGAGGAGCTAATGTATGCATTTTAGGGTAAATCTAGCGTCAACCTTGGGGGCTTGGAGGAGCTAATGTATGCATTTTAGGGTAAATCTAGCGTCAACCTTGGGGGCTTGGAGGAGCCCATGCATGCATTTTGCAGGAATTCAAGTGCCACCTTTTGGGGGGTCTGGAGGAGCTTATGCATGCATTTTGGGGCAATTAAAGTGTCAACTTTGGGGGCTTGGAGGAACCAATGCATGCATTTCGGGGCAAGTCTAGCATCAACCTTTAGGGCTTGGGGAAGCCTATGCATGCATTTTGGGTAATTCAAGCGCCAACTTTGGAGGCTTGGAGGAACCAATGCATGCATTTTGGGGCAAGTCTAACATCAACCTTTAGGGCTTGGGGAAGCCTATGCATGCATTTTGGGTAATTCAAACACCAACTTTGGGGGCTTGGAGGAGCCAGTACATGCATTGTGGGGTAATTCCAGCATCAACTTTGAGGGCTTGGAGGAGCCAATGCATGAATTTTCAGGTAATTTGAGTGCCAACGTTGAGGGCTTGGGGAATGGAATTTAGAGAAGATCTGTAAAGAAGATTGGACCAAAATCCCTCCTGAGATGTCTTCAAACCTGGTCACCAACTACAAGAAACGTCTGACCTCTGTGCTTGCCAACAAGGGTTTCTCCACCAACTACTAAGTCATGTTTTGCTTGGGGATCAAATATTTATTTTACTCACTGAACTGCAACTCCATTTATAACATTTGTATCGTATGTAGTTTTCTGTATTTTTGGTTGATATTCTGTCTCTATCATATAAAATATAAAATTCTAGACCCTTCATTTCTTTGTAAGTGGGGCAAACTTACGCAATCTGCAGGGGAGACGATCATTATTTTCTTCACTCTCTCTATATCCGCTCTACATTTTTAGAGACCATATACTGTATGTATGTCACTTGTGTGTTTAGCTGCTTGCCTGGAGTTCAGTTTTAACTTGTGTTTGTGAACATTCCATGTGGTCAGGATGTGACACATCTTTACAGAACGGCCCACATACTGTACAGTCATTCGCAGGGTCACTGTGTGCCGGGCGATGACACGTGTGCTGAAGGTTTGTGTTATCACTTTAGTGGTTACGATGACAAATGACATCCGTGACTCGACCTCCAAGACTCCGCCCCGCAAGCCAACAAAAAAACAAGCCAGCTAAATGAAATTTCAGTTTAATTCAGCCAAATTCTTTCCAGCTGCATCAACACAATAGATGTGCAAAAGACTTTATTTTCTTTAGGAAGCAGCCACAGCCTGAGTAGAAAGGCCTGTCCCCTGCCAGCATGCTGTGGAGAAGGTCCCTTGCTCTTTTTCTGTGGAAGCAGTGGTCTCTCTGCAGAGGTCCAGCACACTTTTTGCTGAGTTAGACCCATGGCTGTGCAGTCATTAAATTTCACACTCACGTTCTTACGCATGGTTGTGTGTGAAAAGGATTTAGTAAATTTGGACCATTGTGTGTGTGTGTGTAGAATGTTCATGGGGAATGTTTTTTGGATTAGATCGGGGGTCTCCAAACTTTCCAAACAAAGTGCCTGTTTACTGTCCTTCAGACTTCTTCAGGGGGCCGGATTTTGTCCAGTGTGGGTAGAAAATGTCCCAGCATCAGTGAGAGTTAACAATTCCTCAGGTGTGATGTTCAGTTGCAAAGGGCCTGTGGTCAGTATGAGGAGGAATAGTGTCCCATCATTGGTATCAGTGAGAGGAATAGTGCCCCATGATTGGTGTCCAGTGGGAGGAATAGTGCCCCATCATTGGTATCAGTGGGAGGAATAGTACCCCATCATTGGTGTCCAGTAGGAGGAATAGTGCCCCATGATTGGTGTCCAGTGGGAGGAATAGTGCCCCATCATTGGTATCAGTGAGAGGAATAGTGCCCCATGATTGGTGTCCAGTGGGAGGAATAGTGCCCCATCATTGGTATCAGTGGGAGGAATAGTACCCCATCATTGGTGTCCAGTAGGAGGAATAGTGCCCCATGATTGGTGTCCAGTGGGAGGAATAGTGCCCCATCATTGGTATCAGTGAGAGGAATAGTGCCCCATGATTGGTGTCCAGTGGGAGGCATAGTGCCCCATCATTGGTATCAGTGGGAGGAATAGTGCCCCATCATTGGTGTACAGTAGGAGGAATAGTGCCCCATGATTGGTGTCCAGTGGGAGGAATAGTGCCCCATCATTGGTGTCAGTGGGAGGAATAGTCCCCCATCATTGGTATCAGTGGGAGGAATAGTCCCCCATCATTGGTGTCAGTTGGAGGAATAGTCCCCCATCATTGGTGTCAGTTGGAGGAATAGTCCCCCATCATTGGTGTCAGTGGGAGGAATAGTCCCCCATCATTGGTGTCAGTGGGAGGAATAGTCCCCCATCATTGGTGTCAGTGGGAGGAGTAGTCCCCCATCATTGGTGTCAGTGGGAGGAATAGTGCCCCATCATTGGTATTAGTGGGAGGAATAGTGCCCCATCATTGGTGTCCAGTAGGAGGAATAGTGCCCCATGATTGGTGTCCATTGGGAGGAATAGTGCCCCATCATTGGTGTCAGTGGGAGGAATGGTGCCCCATCATTGGTGTCACTGGGAGGAATAGTGCCCCATCATTGGTGTCAGTGGGAGGAATAGTGCCCCATCATTGGTGTCAGTGGGAGGAATAGTGCCTCATCATTGGTGTCAGTGGGAGGAATAGTCCCCCATCATTATTGTCAGTGGGAGGAATAGTGTCCCATCATTGGTGTCAGTGGGAGGAATAGTGTCCCATCATTGGTGTCAGTGGGAGGAATAGTGCCCCATCATTGGTGTCCAGTAGGAGGGATAGTGCCCCATCATTGGTGTCAGTGGAAGGAATAGTGCCCCATCATTGGTATCAGTGGGAGGAATAGTGCCCCATCATTGGTATCAGTGGGAGGAATAGTCCCCCATCATTGGTGTCCAGTAGGAGGAATAGTGCCCCATCATTATTTTCAGTGGGAGGAATAGTGCCCCATCATTAGTGTCAGTGGGAGGAATAGTGCCCCGTCGGTGTCAGTGAGAGGAATAGTGTCCCATCATTGGTATCAGTGGGAGGAACAGTGCCCCATCGTTGGTGTCAGTGGGAGAAAGGAGGAACAACGCTATGAGCCAAGATTAGCTAAACTGAATTTATTTCGGCTTTTCTTTTTTGATAACCATGTTCCATCTCCCGGCCGGGACATGTTGTACTTTTGTTCTTATCTGTCTGTGTGCTGCGGACGGTTTGCTACATGGTCAGACAGGACACCTCTCACCCCACACGGCTGTCCAACAACACAGCTAGCAAAGAGACGCCTGTGACATCCGGTGCTTATCTCTGAGAACTTTCCTGAGACAAGTGACTGCAAGAGGAATGCAAAGAGACGGACGGCTGACCTGATCCCCCGGCATTCCTCTTGCCGGTCCTTGTATTGTATAGAAGTGTTCAGAGCTGGAGATGAGCTGTCAATGAAGCCGTCTCCTTGCTAGCTGTGTTGTTGGGTGGATGTTGGTAGAGGAGGGCGTCCTTTCCCCTGCAGGACAGAACACTAGTATAAAAAAAAAAGAAACAAAATTCTTCCTCTTCCTCCTCTTCCCCTTCCTCTTCCTCCTCTTCCCCTTCCTCTTCCTCCTCTTCCCCTTCCTCTTCCTCCTCTTCCTCCTCTTCCCCTTTCTCTTCCTCTTCCTCCTCTTCCTCCTCCTCTTCTTCCTCCATCATAGCCCTCTGTATATGGAGGTTTTCAGATTATTTATTGTATCTATTGGTTGAATTTGTGTCTTTTTTTTTTTTTTTTCAACTGGATTAATATTAAAACTTAGTAACCTTATAACTTGGTAATAATGTAACGGTGTGCTCCTGAGTGACGTCTCTGCTCTTCCTTCCAGGGGCCATTCCGGAGATGCTGAACTGCAACGATCGGCCGGTCCTGCAGGCCATATTCCTCAGCAATAACTGCTTTGAGCACATCATCCGCCTCATCCAGAACAGCAAGGTAGGCGCCATGATTTCCTCCTCCCCCCAGAAGGCGGTCCTAAAAGAGGCAACATTCCTGAGCTGCTAAACTTTTTTTTGTAATACGAATGTCTTCTTTTTTTTATTATTATTTTTAATTCATGATTACAAACATAAAGTGTCCGGAAAGCTTATCTGGACCATTTCCCAAATTTCTGTTTGACCTAAAATATTAAAAGGAACAAGAGTGTAGGGCGCTCTGAATAAAAAGGACCGGCCAGGGGTATAGTCCGCAATGTCAAATGAATACAGTTCAGGAAAGGTGATGTCTCGGAACACTTAGGCAGCACTTCATGGGGGACGCAATCTCTATTGAAGACAAATAAAACAGAAAAAGGGCGCCTCTAAGTGCAGCAGTAAAGACTTTAATAACCCCAAGAGGTTAAAAACACTTACTGGACATGAGGTTAAAAAGGGCTGCTCATAGTGTAAGTGTGGGATGGTGGTCTAGCGTCCAACACCAGGGTGGTCCTGATAGGGTAGTCCTGGCGGAGGTCCAGTGTGCAGCAGGAAGACAGTCAGAGGGAAGCTACAGTGGAAGGAGACTCCAGAAAGATCAGCCGCGGTGCCAGGATCAGCGTGGAATGCAGAACCCGGTGATGATGTCAGTGGAAGGGGACAAAACCAGCGTGGACTGCATGGACTGGTTTTGAAACTTCTATTGGTTCCTTCTTCATACCAGTGGTATGAAAAAGGAACCAATAGACATTCCGAAATGCGTCCCGCCCATTTTACATCACTTCCCGTCCATGCGGCTGATCCTTCTGGTGTCTCCTTCCACTGTGGATTCCCTCTGCTGGTCGGCTGGAATCCCAATTGCACACCGGACCTCTCCTAGGATTACCCTAGGACCACCATCCCACACATTCACTAATGATGAGCCCTTTTTAACCTCATATCCAGTAAGTGTTTTTAACCTCTTAAGGCTATTAAAGTCTTTACTGCAAACATGGCCTGTTGGGTGGGGGGGGGGGGGGTGTACTTGAGGACAGGGTTGAGAACTACTGCTTTAGAGCAGTGGTTCTTAACCTCCGCTCCTCAAGTATCCCCAATAGGTCATGTTTTCAGGATTTCCCTCAGATGAAATGGCTGTGGCAATTACTAAGGCAGTGAAACTGATAAAATCACCTGTGCAAAATAATGGAGAGCCTGAAAACATGACCCGTTGTGGGGGGGTACTTGAGAAACATTGCTTTAGACTACCCAGTTTACTCCAAGGCTTCCCCTGGTTGGCAGAGATCTGCCTCTAAAATGTGGATTCAATGTCTTATCCCTCCCGCTTTAGGTCCGGCACTCTACAAATGCTTCTATCATCCAACATATTACTGACTCTATCAATCTATAGGAATTGTTTTACCTTATAAAAGAATTGGAGTGGTGAATGGCCGGTTTTAATGAAATCTTGTTACAAAGCGAAGTTCAGGAGTGCAAAACCTCAGCTGGAAGCTGCTATTGTGCTAAACCATAGACAGCGAGGGCACCTCAGCTTCAGCTTCACTGCTCCAGAACTAGCTCAGTGTTGTCTGCATTGTTACTCCTTCTAACAAAAAGACTTTAATGCTTTTTAATGCCAATGTCTATCTGTACATCCTAACAATGTTAAAAAAAAAAAAAAAAAAAAGTTGCTGCTAGTCTGTGCTTTTGTTGTGTCTTCTGATGTATCTGCACCGCGTACTCATCTTCACTGCTCCTTCTTCTTTCCTTGTCTGGTGGAGAATTAACAAAGAGGTTGCAGATTTCGCCTCTTGCTGAACAGGAGCAGAGTGAGAATAGTTGGTGGGGGGGGGGGTGTCTTTCCTGAATTTTCCCCCTCTAGTGGTCAGAGTGCCAAACTGCGCACCTTGGGCGTAGAAGGTACGTCCAAAATAAAACTACATTGTAGTACCTTTTGGCATCTCCAGTATGCCCTCTTCTTCTGACCCCCAATCCCTCTTGAATAAACTGTAACCAGATCATTTTTACTATAGGCTCAGTCCACCAAGCTTCACCACAAGGATAAAGTCCCTTTATTTAAAAAAAAAAAAAAGGGACAGTTATTTTCAGTCCAAAGAGATTCAAAAAGGGCAGTCCTGTGGCTATGAGGGTCTTTGTTTTCAACTATGTAACTCTTTGGACTGAAAACAACTGTCACTTTTTTGACAATAAAGGATCCTTATCCTTGGATTGACCCTTTATGATAAGATCAAAAGGAGTGTTCTTTTGATCTACACATAATGTCAACTGATGTAACATTGAAAGTAAATGAAAGAGTTTTTTTAATTTAATAAAACGTTTACCTATTAAACCCCGTATTAACCCATAGTTAACCCCAATCAGCCATAATTAAACAGCTTACCCCCTTCCTCCCCTTAGGTATTTTTTATTTATTTTATTTTTTATTGGCTTTATTTTTTGTACTTTTATACTGTTCAAATTTTAGTGGTTTTTTTTTTTTTTTTTTGTGTGTTTTTCTACATTTTTTTTTCATTTACTTTTTGTTTATGTATCATAATGCTAGTGGTTTTAAAACACTAGAAAAAAAATGTGCCTATCCTTTTTTTTTTTTTTTTTTTTTTTAAGGGCTCCTGGATATTCTGTCTGCCATACTACCTGGATCTGTCCCTGCCCAGCTTTGGGTGTTCAAATTCCTTCTGTTATACTTTTTATTCCATTTGCACTTTTTTTTAAATATTTAAAATGTTAAATAAAACAAAAAAAAAAAACCCAAAACTTATTCATTTGTAATTTTCTGCACCATGCTTTTACATCAGAAATGTAATTGTAGTGTCATCATAAACAGGACTAATCACAAAACATTTGTACTGTTCATGTTTCATAATGCTAGTGGTTTTAAAACACTGGGCAAGGAATTTTTTTTGGTTTTTTTTGTTGAATGCATGGAAAATAATTATTTTAATATTCTATAAATAATACCGCATTATTATAATGAACTGTATCACCCCCGTGCTAATGATATATAACAAAAATATATAACAAAATCTTCCCCACCCCCCCTTTGTGCTTGCAGAACAAATTAAATAATTTAAATAAAAGTTGAAAAATAGTTGAAAAAGTTGAATAATAAAACCCCCACAAATTAATAATAATAATTTAGGCCGGTCCTAATACACAGCATTGTGTAGTAGGACTAGCCTACGTTTTATAATTAATAATATATATTTTTTACATTTTAGAATTATGATTTTTCACATTTAATACATTTTTTATCATTAAAAATAATTTTTAAAATTACCTTTTTTTTTTTTTTTTTTTTTTATTTATTTTTTTGAAAGACCATTTTAGTGAAACAAAAGCCCCAGACCACTTAGTAAAACTTTTCTGATGGTTTTTACGTTACACAGTTCGGTTTGCTAATTTACAGAATGATACTTTTCATTTTAGGCTTCACAAGAATTTCTAGGAAAACTGAAAATTTAGAAGGCAGAACTCCCAACTCCGCCCCTTTTCTGGTTTTCTTGGCATGTAGAGATTTTGCCGCCAGTGCCATCTGCTGGTGAAATCTGGTATTGATTGTATGGAGTACAATATTACAGTAGTCCTCTCATTCACTGGTCAGGCTTTGGTCAGTTTAGGGAGCGGTGAGAGGCGGGCCCTATCGTTGAGGAAAGAAGAGAGATTTAGGTCTCTATGTTTTGGAACTACATTTCCCATGATGCTCATGCACTCTGCAATGTAGTTGAGCATCATGGGAAATGTAGTTCTAAAACATCTGGAGTGCCAAGGTTCACCATCACTGGTCTACAGTGTTTAAAAATGTCACATATATGTTTCTTGCAGTGCTTGGCACCTGCTTTGATTAATGTCCTCCTCTATGTCTCCGCTACTTGCTGTTGTCACTCCACCTTGTGTTTTTTGTATTGGAACTCTACACAACTTTATTTTTTTGGCTGATGCCAGCCAGGCAAGGCGCCACACTGCCATCTGTGATGTGAACTCCCCAGTTTGCCCATCTGGTGGCACATCTATACACTTCTATGCAGATTCCACTAGGGGGCAGTGATGGCCGTATTAGAAATAGGGTGTCAGTCGCCCCCTTGTGGATGGAAATATAGGAATAAAGTAAGCTGGGAAGTCACCGAGGAGACTTGCTTGCCGTGGTCCACCCTGGGGGCGGGGGGGGGGCACATATTCCTGATTGGACAAAAAGCCAAAGAAAGTTGTGTAGAGTCCCGGTATGATTCAGTTCATCTCCGTCTTCATGTAACTTTTCCTAATCCCATTTTGACAGCTTTATTTGTGCAGTGGTCGCAGTGCGGAGGAGACCGATCTGACCACTCAGTTACTGACCGAGCATGACATCATGAAGGTATTCTATTGGTCTTTGTTTTCTCATGTGGGGCCCTTTAAAACATGTGCAATGGGGATTGGGTAAGGCTCACTGGTGGACCAGCTCATGGGTGGGGTCATGTAGAGTCTTGCAAGGGAAGGGAGGAGGAGCCTGGGCTGATCTGAGCTCATAACTCATTGCTCATTGGCTCCCAGCTCTTGTCCAGATTTGTTTAAAGGGTCACTCCAGCCAAAAGTAACATTTCAGTTAGAAGTGGTGTTTGGTGGGCTAAGTGCCTACCTTTTTTTTTTTAAGAACTATTGGGTACTCTACTTGCCATGCTACCTGGATTTGTTCCTGCCCACCTTTGGGTCTCCTCGCACATTTACCATAATATATAGTAAATAAAAATCTAACAGGAATAATGGAAACCCCTCATAATGGGCACACCGAGTGTACAGACCCGGGAACTCAGCACAGGGATGGTGGGAACCCCTCATAATGGGCACACCGAGTGTACAGACCCGGGAACTCAGCACAGGGATGGTGGGAACCCCTCATAATGGGCACAGCGAGTGTACAGACCCGGGAACTCAGCACAGGGATGGTGGGAACCCCTCATAATGGGCACAGCGGGCGTACAAACCCAGGAACTCAGCACAGGGATGGTGGGAACCCCTCATAATGGGCACAGCGGGTGTACAGACCCAGGAATTCAGCACAGGGATGGTGGGAACCCCTCATAATGGGCACAATGGGCGTACAGACCCAGGAACTCATCACAGGGATGGTGGGAATCCCTCATAATGGGCACAGCGGGTGTACAGACCCGGGAACTCAGCACAGGGATGGTGGGAACCCCTCATAATGGGCACAGCGGGTGTACAGACCCGGGAACTCAGCACAGGGATGGTGGGAACCCCTCATAATGGGCACAGTGGGTGTACAGACCCGGGAAATCAGCACAGGGATGGTGGGAACCCCTCATAATGGGTACAGCAGGTGTACAGAGCCGGGAACTTGGCACAGGGATGGTGGGAACCCCTCATAATGGGCACAGCGGGTGTACAGACCCGGGAACTCAGCACAGGGATGGTGAGAACCCCTCATAATGGGCACAGCGGGCGTACAGACCCGGGAACTCAGCACAGGGATGGTGGGAACCCCTCATAATGGGCACACCGGGTGTACAGACCCAGGAATTCAGCACAGGGATGGTGGGAACCCCTCATAATGGGTACAGCAGGTGTACAGAGCCGGGAACTTGGCACAGGGATGGTGGGAACCCCTCATAATGGGCACAGCGGGTGTACAGACCCAAGAACTCGGCACAGGGATGGTGGGAACCCCTCATAATGGGCACAGCGGGTGTACAGACCCGGGAACGCGGCACAGGGATGGTGGGAACCCCTTATAATGGGCACAGCAGTTGAGTAGATTACACCAATAATCTAGCTGAGCGATAAAGAAACACATTGTTGGGGGGTTAACACTCCAGTAGCCACCAAACACTGAAGGATTCACGCTTGGGTGGACTGACCCTTTAGTAAGTTTGCATTGCCAAGCATTTAATGACAGAGTTTTTGTTTTTTTTACTAGATGTAAACTTACCTGTTTAATGTGTGCTACAGATGTGCAAAGATTTAAGCCACTACTGAGTACTAACGATGTTGCTTTGACTGAGCTAGTGCAGTGTGCGGTGTGTGCTTTGCATGGTGTCATTAATTGTCATCGCTACTTAGTAAGACGCATTGCTGTTTCTTGAAGGTGATCAGGGGAGTCCGGGGGGGGGGGTGTCTGCAGCTCTACGCTGGTCCCTTACCCTGCGGTTCTCGGCTCCTGGATTACATTGGGGTCTGTTAGCATTGTTTGTAGCACCAAATTGGGTTGTAGGTGTCACATTCAAGGACGGTAGGGATCTTTATTCTTCATTCAGGTAGGAGGTGGACCCCCCCCCCCCCACATCGTTAATCGTTATCAGAGTGATCATCACTGGGGTCGGTTAATTCCGCAACTACTTCTTTGCATGCACCCACAGTAACTGCCGCAGCATGTTTTATGATGCTCAGGTGGACACTCCCCAAGTTTTCTAACTATATTTATATTTTCGGGTGACCGTGTTTTAGAGTCCGAAAACCAACATATTGCTGCACAGAACAAAATTGCGATTCGTCACACACCACAAAACGATATGAACCTTGTGTGTGTCTTTCCCATTCGCTTTTTGCCCCTTGTAATATGCATGTTTAGCATCTACCTCATCGTTCTTTCCTTATACATTTGTTACATAGTTACATAGTAGGTGAGGTTGAAAAAAGACACAAGTCCAACCTATGTGTGTGATTATGTGTCAGTTATAAATGTGACTTTATCATAGCAGGAGTTGTGGACGATGTGTCGAATTTAGCCCTTGGTTTTATCAGTTCAAGCTCGGCTTGGTCTCAAAACATATATACAGAATGTTTTTCTTTCTTTTTTTTTTTTTTTTTTTTTTTCAGCTTGTCTGCCAAACTATTTATGTCAAGCTATTTACGACATGACTCTCCATTGTTTCTTACTACTGTTTATGATACGGCTGTAACTTTTACAACCCCCCGTGCCCGGCATTTACCTTTTTATTTGCTTTCCATCTTACTCTGGGCTGAGTTCTGTAGATTGTGCTGTAAAATGGAAAAATGTCTGAAGGGTGCTTCAGTCTGGTTTGTGGCTTTTTAAAATTGTTACTTGCCTGTCACAGACCTAAGATTTCAATCTGACTGTCTGTGTCACTGACCTGGGAATTCTGGAGAGATGAATGCGGGGGTGTGATGTTGTTCTTTACGGCTTCCCACAATCCCCCCTCCACTTAGTTTGGTGTTCAGTGGACCTCATCTTCTGAATGATCCCGGGATCCAAAGATGGGGAGACGCAGCCACCGGTATCCCCAATGTTATCACCTATCTCAGGGGTCTTCAATTAAAATTTACAGAGGTCCAGTAAACAAAATTTCATTCAGGCAGAGGTCCGAATCTCGTTCACAATAAAACCCATCACAATCCCACCCGTACATCGTCGTCTTCAGCCTTCCGTCCACATCGTAGACCCCTTTACATCAGTCCTAGAATGTCCCCCGCTTCCCGTCACAACACTGCCCCCTTTTATGTTGTAGTGCCCCTTTACACCGCACAGCACCCCTTTACACCACACTGCACCCCTTTACACCCCCTTTACACCACACAGTGCCCCTTTACAGCCCCTTTACACCACACAGCACCCCTTTACACCCCCTTTACACCACGCAGAGCCCCTTTTACACCACGCAGCGCCCCTTTACACCACGCAGTGCCCCTTTACACCCCCTTTACACCACGCAGTGCCCCTTTACACCCCCTTTACACCACGCAGTGCCCCTTTACAGCCGCTTTACACCACGCAGTACCCCTTTACCCCCCCTTTACACCACAAAGCTCACCTTTACACCCCTTTTTTACACCATGCAGCGCCACTTTACACCATGCAGCGCCCCTTTACACCATGCAGCGCCCCTTTACAGCCCCTTTTACACCACGCAGTGCCCCTTTACACCACGCAGTGCGCCTTTACAGCCCCTTTTAAACCATGCAGTGCCCCTTAACACCATGCAGTGCTCCTTTACACAACCTTTACACCACAAAACGCACCTTTACACCCCCTTTATACCACGCAGCGCCTCTTTCCACCACACTGCGCCCCTTTACAACCCCTTTAGACCCCCTGAGACCACGCAGTGCCCCCTGAGACCACGCAGTGCCCCTTTACACACCCTTTACACCACAAAGCTCACCTTTACACCAAAAAGAGCACCTTTACACCCCCTTTACACCAAAAAGAGCACCTTTACACCACGCAGCGCCCCTTTACACCACGCAGCGCCCCTTTACACCACGCAGCGCCCCTTTACAACCCCTTTACACCACAAAGCACACCTTTACACCACTTTACACCACAAAGCACACCTTTACACCCCTTTTTACACCACGCAGTGCCCCTTGACACCACGCAGTGCCCCTTGACACCAAGCAGTGCCCCTTGACACCACGCAGTGCCCCTTGACACCACGCAGTGCCCCTTGACACCACGCAGTGCCCCTTGACACCACGCAGTGCCCCTTGACACCACGCAGTGCCCCTTGACACCCCCTTGGCACCACGCAGTGCCCCTTGACACCCCCTTGGCACCACGCAGTGCCCCTTGACACCCCCTTGGCACCACGCAGTGCCCCTTGACACCCCCTTGGCACCACGCAGTGCCCCTTGACACCCCCTTGGCACCACGCAGTGCCCCTTGACACCCCCTTGGCACCACGCAGTGCCCCTTGACACCCCCTTGGCACCACGCAGTGCCCCTTGACACCCCCTTGACACCACGCAGTGCCCCTTGACACCCCCTTGACACCACGCAGTGCCCCTTGACACCCCCTTGACACCACGCAGTGCCCCTTGACACCCCCTTGACACCACGCAGTGCCCCTTGACACCCCCTTGACACCACGCAGTGCCCCTTGACACCCCCTTGACACCACGCAGTGCCCCTTGACACCACCCTTGACACCACGCAGTGCCCCTTGACACCCCCTTGACACCACGCAGTGCCCCTTGACACCCCCTTGACACCACGCAGTGCCCCTTGACACCCCCTTGACACCACGCAGTGCCCCTTGACACCACGCAGTGCCCCTTGACACTCCCTTGACACCACGCAGTGCCCCTTGACACCCCCTTGACACCACGCAGTGCCCCTTGACACCCCCTTGACACCACGCAGTGCCCCTTGACACCCCCTTGACACCATGCAGTGCCCCTTGACACCCCCTTGACACCACGCAGTGCCCCTTGACACCCCCTTGACACCACGCAGTGCCCCTTGACACCACGCAGTGCCCCTTGACACCCCCTTGACACCACGCAGTGCCCCTTGACACCCCCTTGACACCACGCAGTGCCCCTTGACACCCCCTTGACACCACGCAGTGCCCCTTGACACCACGCAGTGCCCCTTGACACCACGCAGTGCCCCTTGACACCACGCAGTGCCCCTTGACACCACGCAGTGCCCCTTGACACCCCCTTGACACCACGCAGTGCCCCTTGACACCCCCTTGACACCACGCAGTGCCCCTTGACACCCCCTTGACACCACGCAGTGCCCCTTGACACCCCCTTGACACCACGCAGTGCCCCTTGACACCCCCTTGACACCACGCAGTGCCCCTTGACACCCCCTTGACACCACGCAGTGCCCCTTGACACCCCCTTGACACCACGCAGTGCCCCTTGACACCCCCTTGACACCACGCAGTGCCCCTTGACACCCCCTTGACACCACGCAGTGCCCCTTGACACCCCCTTGACACCACGCAGTGCCCCTTGACACCCCCTTGACACCACGCAGTGCCCCTTGACACCCCCTTGACACCACGCAGTGCCCCTTGACACCCCCTTGACACCACGCAGTGCCCCTTGACACCCCCTTGACACCACGCAGTGCCCCTTGACACCCCCTTGACACCACGCAGTGCCCCTTGACACCCCCTTGACACCACGCAGTGCCCCTTGACACCCCCTTGACACCACGCAGTGCCCCTTGACACCCCCTTGACACCACGCAGTGCCCCTTGACACCCCCTTGACACCACGCAGTGCCCCTTGACACCCCCTTGACACCACGCAGTGCCCCTTGACACCCCCTTGACACCACGCAGTGCCCCTTGACACCCCCTTGACACCACGCAGTGCCCCTTGACACCCCCTTGACACCACGCAGTGCCCCTTGACACCCCCTTTACACCACGCAGTGCCCCTTTAACCCCCCCCTTTACAACAGACTGTGCCCCTTTAACCCCCCCCTTTACAACAGACTGTGCCCCTTCACATCACACAGCCTTTACACCCTCTTTACACCACGCAGCGCCCCTTTTAATACAACCCTCCCCTGCACAGTCCTATGGTACCTTTGGCAGGGCAGAGGCACTAATCATCCTGGTTTGGTGTTCTACCTTTTAAAGTTCGTTTTTTATGTGGTTGTTTTCGGTGGTTTTCTGCTTGAATTTTTCATCTATAACCAATCAGCTTCCAGCTTTCATTTTTGCTTTCTTGCGGTGTGGGAAAATGAAAGGATTATTTGCTTTTGCAGCGCCAGTTTTCCTTTCCTTCGGAGCTTTTCTAGCACTCCCTCCCTTTGTCATCCCTGGCTGGGCGGGTTGGAGGTAAACACGCAGAGTAAACAGCTGGTGATTTGGGTATGGCAGGCCAGGCTCATATAGCATGTCCTCTGGGCAATCCTGAGTCACCTTCACCAACCGGCCGGACTGGTTCTGTGCGGTAACCTCGGTGTGACTCCCGGGCAGGTCCCAGGATTAGTGATGCTTGGCGGCACTTTGTTTTTTGGTGTTTTGTTTTATCTTTCATCTGTCTCCATCCTGAAGAATTAGCACCATGTGATCCAGTCTGTGTGTTTACTTTACAGCGCCGGCGGTTCTATGCCAAACCCGCTATCTCCTGTACCTGCTTTGTAATCCCACACCACTTTTGTTGTTTTTAAGGTAGTGCCAACCCCAAACTGGATGATCTTTTAGTTTGCTAAAGCATGAAGCATTGTAATCCCTTACCAAATTTCTCATTCACTCACTTCAGCTGCAGGTTATTGCTCTGGACCAGCTTCCCTTTACACCACGCAGCACCCCTTCACACCCCCACTATGGTGGACCATGCTTGTGTAATGTGTGTCAGTGCAGCCACTTGTAGTCTCCAGCAGGTCCCACAGGTGACAGATCACCCCCAATTCCTGCATCTTCAGACCTCAGATCACCCCCAATTCCTGCATCTTCAGACCACCCCCCAATTCCAGCATCTTCAGACCTCAGATCACCTCCCCAATTCCAGCATCTTCAGACCTCAGATCACCCCCCCAATTCCAGCATCTTCAGACCTCAGATCACCCCCAATTCCTGCATCTTCAGACCTCAGATCACCCCCAATTCCTGCATCTTCAGACCACCCCCCAATTCCAGCATCTTCAGACCTCAGATCACCCCCCCAATTCCAGCATCTTCAGACCTCAGATCACCCCCCCAATTCCAGCATCTTCAGACCTCAGATCACCCCCAATTCCTGCATCTTCAGACCTCAGATCACCCCCAATTCCTGCATCTTCAGACCTCAGATCACCCCCAATTCCTGCATCTTCAGACCTCAGATCACCCCCAATTCCTGCATCTTCAGACCTCAGATCACCCCCCCAATTCCTGCATCTTCAGACCTCAGATCACCCCCAATTCCTGCATCTTCAGACCTCAGATCACCCCCCCAATTCCTGCATCTTCAGACCTCAGATCACCCCCCCAATTCCTGCATCTTCAGACCTCAGATCACCCCCCAATTCCTGCATCTTCAGACCTCAGATCACCCCCAATTCCTGCATCTTCAGACCTCTGATCACCCCCCCAATTCCTGCATCTTCAGACCTCAGATCACCCCCCAATTCCTGCATCTTCAGACCTCAGATCACCCCCCAATTCCTGCATCTTCAGACCTCAGATCACCCAATTCCAGCATCTTCAGACCTCAGATCACCCCCAATTCCTGCATCTTCAGACCTCAGATCACCCAATTCCAGCATCTTCAGACCTCAGATCACCCCCAATTCCTGCATCTTCAGACCTCAGATCACCCCCAATTCCTGCATCTTCGGACCTCAGATCACCCCCCCCAATTCCTGCATCTTCAGACCTCAGATCACCCCCCAATTCCAGCATCTTCAGACCTCAGATCACCCCCAATTCCAGCATCTTCAGACCTCAGATCACCCCCAATTCCTGCATCTTCAGACCTCAGATCACCCCCAATTCCTGCATCTTTAGACCCCAGATCACCTCCCAATTCCTGCATCTTCAGACCTCAGATCAGCCCCCAATGCCTGCATCTTCAGACCTCAGATCACCCCAATTCTAGCACCTTCAGACCTCAGATCACCCCCGATAACTGCATCTTCAGACTTTGCATCACCCCACATTTCCAGCACCTTTATATCCTGTAATTGGCATCAATGGGGTTGTAGAGGTTCTTGTAATGGGCATCACGGGGGTCACAGAGGTATTTGTAATGGGCATCACTGGGGTCGTATAGGTTCTTGTAATGGGCATCATTGGGTTCGTAGAGCTTCTTGTAATGGGCATCACCGAGCTTCTTGTAATGGGCATCACTGGGATCACAGAGCTTCTTGTAATGGGCATTACTGGAATCACAGAGCTTCTTGTAATGGGCATCACTGGAATCACAGAGCTTCTTGTAATGGGCATCACTGGGACCACAGAGCTTCTTGTAATGGGCATCACTGGAATCACAGAGCTTCTTGTAATGGGCATCACTGGGATCACAGAGCTTCTTGTAATGGGCATCACTGGGATCACAGAGCTTCTTGTAATGGGCATCACTGGGATCACAGAGGTTCTTGTAATGGACATCAGAGGGGTCGTCAGAGGTTCTTGAAATGGGGATCACAGAGGTTCTTGTAATGGGCATCACGGGGGTCACAGAGGTATTTGTAATGGGCATCACGGGGGTCACAGAGGTATTTGTAATGGGCATCATTGGGTTCGTAGAGCTTCTTGTAATGGGCATCACTGAGCTTCTTGTAATGGGCATCACTGGGATCACAGAGGTTCTTGTAATGGACATCAGAGGGGTCGTCAGAGGTTCTTGTAATGGGGATCACAGAGGTTCTTGTAATGGGCATCACCGGGATCACAGAGGTTCTTGTAATGGACATCAGAGGGGTCGTCAGAGGTTCTTGTAATGGGGATCACAGAGGTTCTTGTAATGGGCATCACCGGGGTCGTCAGAAGTTCTTGTAATGGGCATCATTGGGGTCATAGAGGTCCCGAATTGGCCATTATTGGGATCATATACCTTCTTTGTTGGGGGCATCAGACATTTTATAACTTTTGTTTGGAACTTTTATGACCTGGAGAATAAATGGTAGAAAAGGAAGATAAATGTTGCAAAGTGCAGGAATTTTTAAATGCAAAAGAAAAATAGATACAATTAGTTTCCTTCTGCAGGTTGTATACATCGTTAAGAGCTGATCTGAACATTTCCATTTGTATCCTCTCTGCCATTTTTAAAGATGCCATTTATGTCATATTCCTGCACCGATCAGTGGCGATCATGGGGCCACATTCATGGAGTGTAAAGACACACAAAGACCAACTTGTTCTATACCGCGTACCGCACTGTCATGGCAGTCTTCACATCCCATAATTGGTTTATGCCAAGCTCTTTTTGTCTCTGCCAGTTATCTGCATGTTGAAAGTGTCAGACTCCTCTCCAGCCCCAGGAGATGTCTCCTCGTCACCGTCCTTGTAGTCTAGTCTGTGACACCATGGGATGCAAAGAGTGAATATAGATTACCCCCCCCCCCATCTCCCAAGGGGGGCAATTATCCACTCACCAGATGTGCCAGTCACCGGAATTCCCATCCCTCCAGCACACTGTCCTCCCCGTGTGTACCCGTCATGTCATCTATGTGTTTTCATCAAATACCGATCTGCCACGGGCCACCCACTGATCACAGGGAACGTGACAGTTGTGAGCCATTTATTTATAAATAAAAGTACACAATTTACATATAAATAGGAAAGAATGGTAAATAACTGTGGACATACACCGGCACTAAGACGGATCTCCCAATCCCTGGGTAAATTTGAAATATAGTGAAAGTAGGAATTCTTTCAAAAAATTTTTTTTGGGATTTTTGTGGGGGATGATACGTCTATTTCCAGTAGGCATCAAAAATTAGAGTATTTAAAATATTAAATTTTATTAAATAGTAGTAAAAGGGGATACACAGAACAAATCAAAGTACATATAAACGACCAGTATAACCATCCAGTATTATGTTCAAATTTCATTCATGCCTGTTTGCCAACATGTTTCGCAACCGTTTCATTGCTTCATCAGGGCATATGTCGGCATCATTGGTCATTTTGAACTACTGGTACAAGTCTAAAACCAAATAGCACAAGCTACCATTGCCAGATATCGTCCACCGCACCTACTGCCACAGAAAATCCGAGGGTGCCAGATCCCAACCAGATAATGCCAATAGAAGGACTGGACCATGCACTAGCCAGACTGGAATCTGTAGGGCTAAGTAGTAGGGGCTCCTCAAGCACATAAGATCCTCCTGTCAGCGTGGATGGAGTGAAGCCGACTGCGGTCTGCAGTCGGCTTCACTCCATCCACACTGACAGGAGGATCTTATGTGCTTGAGGAGCCCCTACTACTTAGCCCTACAGATTCCAGTCTGGCTAGTGCATGGTCCAGTCCTTCTATTGGCATTATCTGGTTGGGATCTGGCACCCTCGGATTTTCTGTGGCAGTAGGTGCGGTGGACGATATCTGGCAATGGTAGCTTGTGCTATTTGGTTTTAGACTTGTACCAGTAGTTCAAAATGACCAATGATGCCGACATATGCCCTGATGAAGCAATGAAACGGTTGCGAAACATGTTGGCAAACAGGCATGAATGAAATTTGAACATAATACCGGATGGTTATACTGGTCGTTTATATGTACTTTGATTTGTTCTGTGTATCCCCTTTTACTACTATTTAATAAAATTTAATATTTTAAATACTCTAATTTTTGATGCCTACTGGAAATAGACGTATCATCCCCCACAAAAATCCCAAAAAAAAATTTTTGAAAGAATTCCTACTTTCACTATATTTCAAATTTACACAATTTACATAGGAAAAGAGAAAATGTTACTATAGCCATCAGATTTATGAAATATAAAAAATAGAATTAGTTTTTTTTTTAAATAAATAACAGGGTCCTAAAAAAAATCAAATAAAACTTGAACTACCCCCCACACCATCTATGTGCTCAAAAAACTGACCACCAAAGATACCACAGCGTGTCATTTTATATAATATGATACTGTACATAATATAAAAACACCACCACCATATATCGGATGAAATATTAGTAATACAAGAACACCACCTCAGTGTATAATGTATATAACATGAAAAAACCAACAGCGTAGAACCTATATAATATCAATTATAGATGCATATGTTTTATATTAATATAAGAACACCACAACAGTGTATCGCATAAATGGTGTAAATAATATATATTATAAAAACATCACAATGCAAAACATTCTTTGTTCTACACTGTAGTGGTGTTCTTATGACATGTTTTATTTTATATATGTTTTATATACACTGTTATGGTGTTCTTAGGACATGTGTTTTATTTTATATGTTATACACTGTAGTGGTGTATATATGTATATTTTATATTATATATGTTATAACTATAAGAACACCACCACAGTATATTGCATATATAGTATAAATGATATAAAATATAATAAACACCACCACAATATAAAACATTTTATACATGTTAAACACTTTAGTGGTGTTCTTATGACGTTTTTTATATTATATATGTTATACACTGTAGTGGCGTTCTTATATTACATGTTTTTTTTTTATATTATATGTTATAACCCATAATAAGAACAACACCACATTGTATGGCATGTATAGTATAAATGCTATAAAAACCCCACTACAATATAAAACACATTATACATGATAAACACCTGTAGTGATGTGTTATGACATATATCGATATGTTATACACTGTAGTGGTGGGTCTTATATTACATATATTTTATATTCTATATGTTCTACACTGTAGTGCTGTTCTTATGACATACATATGTTATATTATATCTGTTATACACTGTAGTGCTGTTCTTATGACATACATATGTTATATTATAGCTGTTATACACTGTAGTGGTGGTCTTATTCTACATATATTTTATATTGTATATGTTATACACCCTTAGTGCTGTTCTTGTATTACATGTATATTATATATGTTATACACCATAAGAACACCACCACAGTGTATTGCATATATACCGGCAGTATAAATGAAATATAATATAAAAACACCACCATGATGTAAAACACATTATATATGTTAAACCCGGTAATGGTGTGCCTATGTTGCATGTATTTTATATTATATACATTAAACACGGTAGCAGTGTTTTTATATTCTGTTATATACTGTATATTGTAGAGGATTATAGAGGAACACTAGCACAGTGTACTGCATATATAAAAATGACACCACTACAGTGCAGACTATATATATATATATATATATGAAAAGAACATAGATGAAGAAATATATGCCAGGAAATCACCTTGTAGTCTATGTATAGCTGCACTGCTTGTGAACATAGGCCCCCGTTCCCCATGTATGATCTCTGATGACCCTTAGATGGTGTTTTGGGATTCCCATATTGGAAACTCTCTGCAGTAATTCTCATCCGTGTCTCCACCCACATTACATAATGTAGATATGGGGGAGGGAAAATGACTGGTAAGAGGCTGCAGTCCTGGCATGGCTTCTTCAGTCCTAAATATGACCAGATCTACACATGAATGGGTCTTGTTATCTGGAGGTGTATTTAGGATTTTAATACTTTTATGTTATTGGACGGTTGGTGGGTCCATGGGGTTGTATTACGAGGTGGCGTGGTTTGCATGTGGCAGTGGGTGGCGGGCCCCGGGGGTGGGGGGGTGGGGTGGTGTGTCTGTTTTCTTGTGATGGTGCGGTGTGTTTCGGCATGTTATTTGGTATAGAACGGTGGTGGTCTTCCCGAGTCACTAAGTAGTCCTCTTCAGGTCAGTTATTCCTCCTCTGTTTACTGTTTAGGTCATCGACTCCGATTCAGATTCCATCACAGTTAACGCCATCAGCGTTCTGACCTCCATCATGAGGAATTCTCCATCTGCCAAGGTAAGTCTGTCTGCTGTATGTGTGCAAATCCACAATTCAACCCCGAGACAGCTTGACTAGGTTCCCCTGCATTCCTTTGTGTCTCTGCCCCTCCCACAATGGTGAGATTTCCCTCCAGTAGTTTGTGTCTCTGCCCCTCCCACAATGGTGAGATTTCCTGCATTCGTTTGTGTCTCTGCCCCTCCCACAATGGTGAGATTTCCCTCCAGTAGTTTGTGTCTCTGCCCCTCCCACAATGGTGAGATTTCCCTGCAGTAGTTTGTGTCTCTGCCCCTCCCACAATGATGAGATTTCCTGCAGTAGTTTGTGTCTCTGCCCCTCCCACAATGATGAGATTTCCTGCAGTAGTTTGTGTCTCTGCCCCTCCCCCAATGGTGAGATTTCCTACCTGTAGTTTGTGTCTCTGCCCCTCCCACAATGATGAGATTTCCTGCAGTAGTTTGTGTCTCTGCCCCTCCCACAATGATGAGATTTCCTGCAGTAGTTTGTGTCTCCGCCCCTCCCACAATGATGAGATTTCCTGCAGTAGTTTGTGTCTCTGCCCCTCCCACAATGAAGGATGACTCCATCATTTGTCTTAGTGATGCTCTCAGTGATGGCTCGGACTGGAAATCCATATTGCTGTAACTTTCTTCTCCTCTATAGGAAGTCTTCAAAGAGCGGATTGGCTACTCGCATCTCTTCGAGGTTCTGAAGAGCCGTAGTCAGCCCACCAGGCCCCTCCTCGAGAAGCTGCTGAGCATGGTAATTATTGGGGATTGTGATGAGACCACATTGTGCACCACAGGCCTGTTTTATTTGAAAGCTGTGATTGATTAATGGACAAACCTATCCCCGGCATCCCTTTAGACGTGCATTGTACAGCAATTATAGAGTTCAATTAGGTGGTGGGGAGACAATATATGGCCTTCTCCCTGCCTGTTCCTGTGCCTTCTGCAAATCTGAACAACCCTTTTGCGTGTAATCAATCAAATTATCAGATTGCACAGCTGGGATCTGCAGTACCCAGAAGACAGCAGGGATGCAAGTCTAAAGGGATGCTGAGGATGTGTTCTTTCATTCAGAAAGAACCAAATTCTGGTAAGACTGGCAGACGGACCCAGTGATGATGTCCCAACGTGGGTCTTCTGCATGAGAGGGTGTACAGGGGCCACAGAGGGAAGAACTTTTTGCTGGTGGACCAGTTCATTAGGTCTTTGTCTCTCTCTGTCTCCCCCTGCAGGCTCTGGAAGGTGTTTACAATCCAGATTACATTGGCTGCATAGAGAACGAGCAGCCGCTGCTCATCCTGGTCCAGTGGATCCCAGAACTGGCTCCCAGGGACCTCCAGATTTTGGTGTCGGAGAGGCTGAATCAGGTCTGCGACTCCTCCCTGCGGAACCGCATGACGTGCGTCCAGGCCGGGATGGTCGGCCACATCCTGGCGGCGCTGGATGGCGGGATGGAGCTGGATGCGAAATGCGCGGAGAACCTGATCCGCCTCCTGCAGGTGCTGGGCCGCCTGTCTATCAAACCCACCGAGCTCCGGGAACTCCTCAAACTGCTCCGGACCGAGGGCAGCGGTGCCCACCCCTACGCCACGCCGGTCATCCGGGCGCTGTCCGCCATGGCCAGGAGGGACGGGCCGGATCGGGCGCTGCAGTATTTCGATTTGACCCCCAGCATGTCCGGGATCATGGTGCCCACCATGCAGAAGTGGCCCGGCACCGGCTTCGCCTTCCACGCCTGGGTGTGTCTGAACGACGACTTCAGGGAGGAGCCACCGACGGGGAGGAAACGCAAACAGCTCTATAGGTAAGGGAGCAGCTGGAGCGCTGTACTGGCCCTTTAAATGTGGTGTTTTCTTTAAATGTATTTATTTTTTTACTATTTCTGGAAATATTACCTTTCTGTATATTAAAAGAGGGGGAGGGTTGAATTTTTTTTTTTTTTTTTTGCTGTGTGTGTCCGTTGGGGAGATTCACCTTACTTCCTGTTTCAAAGACACAACAGGAAGTGAGAGAAAATCCAAAATAATAATACCGATAATATCTAATAATGATAATGTATAATAATATTAAAAATATAATATTTATAATTATTATGATCTATAATAAAAAGGATAATACATAATTATTAATAATAAAAATAATATAATATTTTGTTATGTATTATTATTATTACATTACTAACATATTTTATTAATAATTATGTATCATTTTTATTATATAATATTATTATGAATATAATTATAATTTTTTAAAAATCTTTAGTATTATATATAATTTGATTATTATTGTCATTATTATTATATATTCTTATCATTCCTATCATTATTAGTAATTTAGTGATAATACATAAAAAAAATAAGAATAATAGTTATAATAATGATAATATTATTATCATTATTATAACTATTATTCTCATTATTTTATTATGTATTATTAAATTACTACGAATTAATTATTAATAATAAAAATAATATAATATTTTATGTATTATTATTATTATTATTATTACATTACTAACATATTTTATTAATAATTATGTATCATTTTTATTATATAATATTATTATGAATATAATTATATATTTTTTAAAATATTTAGTATTATATATAATTTGATTATTATTGTCATTATTATTATTATATATTATTATCATTATGTATTTTTATTATTAGTAATTTAGTGATAATACATAATAAAATAATAAGAATAATAGTTATAATAATGATAATATTATTATCATTATTATAACTATTATTCTCATTATTTTATTATGTATTATCAAATTACTAAGAATTATAATAATGAGAATACAAAATAATAATAAAAATGATGAAATGATTAAATAATGATAATGTAGAATAATAAAATAATAAATAATTATATTCATAATTATATATAATAAAATACATAATATTATTAATAATAAAAATAATATAATAATGTTAGTAATTTTAAGAATGATGATGATGGCGCATAATAAAACAATAACGGTTATAATAATGTTAATAATAATAATGATACGAATGATGATGATAATAGTAATAATAATGAAATGAATACATAATTATAATCTCTAATGATATACATAATAAGATGATAATACATCATAAAATAATAATCGATGATGAGTTATAATTATGATATTTAATTATAATCAATGAAAAAAAAAAAAGATTAATAGTAAAATATCACTAATAAAATTGAATAAAGATAATATATAATGATAGAATACATAATAAAATAATAAATTATACTAATCATAATAATAATATCAGTAGTAATAATTGATGATGATGAAATGATTATAATAAGAAAAATAATGTAATGATAAAATCGCCCCTGGAACAGGTGGTGTCCCCATTGGAAGATTCCCCACCACTTCCTATTTCGATGACCTCCCTCCCAGCCTCCCCTTCAGTCTTGCACAGTTGTACCGGCTCCTCCCTCTGTATTGAAATGGCCTCCTCTGATTACACCGCACACTGTGAGCTTTTCACAATGTGCATTAGAAGCTGCAGCAAGTCAGATAGAGCTCCGCCTCATTTCCTGGCTGGAGGACGTCCAGCATCATCCAGACCTTTCCTCCCCAGCCTGACTGTCTCTTTCATTTGTCGGCGTTCAGTTCTTTCAATCACGGAGGCTCCGCATCACATGTGGGCGTTACCCATGGAAATACAGCCCGACTAGGAACGCCCACTCCCCCAAACTGACACCCACCCATTAAGGCATTTTGACATTTGCATAACTCCTCCCACTGCTTGCATCAGGACTGAGGGCTCTGGAGAGGAGTACTGAGGGAGGGTGCTATAAAGTTTTCAGGAAGTTATGTACAGCACCCTGCCGGCCCCTCCCACCAGTCATGATCTGCCTGCATTGCATAGAGAAGCACAGAGACCCGGCGATGTCGCTCGGTCCAAAATAAGGTATGTAATTAAAACAATGTGGGGGAGGGGGGAGGAGGAGGGAGAAACCAGGGAAGGTAAAATAGAACCAGATTCAACTTCAGTTGTACAATTTTGGATTTCCCTTCATCTCCTGTCCCGGGGGCAACCATCGCCGGTGCAGATTGGCTGCACCTCCCCCGCCTAACAAGCCCTGACAGGGGTTCTAATCCTTGTATTAGACACGTGCAAGTCGTTTTGTTGCGAATTCGACAAATTCGTTAATTCAGAAATATTTGATTTAAACAAAAACCCGTTTAACAAATTTTTATGCAATTCGGAAATTTAAAAATTTCGAAAATCTGAAAGTCTAAAAGAACGAAAATCAGAAAATTAGAAAACCCCGAAAATTGAAAAGCTGAAATAACTAAGATTTAACTAATAAAATAATACTAACTAATCAACTAACTATTAAATTATAGGTATTGGCATTTCCTTTCAGATTTCCAAATTTTCATTCTTATTTTCGGATTTTGAAATAACGAATGACCCGAAAAAGAACAAAAACAAGAAAAAAACGAATGAAACGAAAATGAAAACCAACAAATTTTTCGGCAGTGCACATGCCCACCTTTTTGTATATTACACCAAAAACTGAAAAAAAAAAAAAAAAAAAAGAAGTAATACTTTTACTATTAGAAGCTAAAGATGGTCATTCGTGCTGAATCCAGGTTTTCATGCCATCACTCACCTTGATTAGTACTTCTCCTTTTTATTTTTTATTTATCTCCTTTAGCCGGTGTGATCGGGCCTGAAACCTCATGGGTTCTATCCCTCTGGACAGTGACTACAGGTCACGGGGCCCCCGGTCACACCTCTCTCTGTGGCCCCCCCGGTCACACCTCTCTCTGTGGTCCCCGGTCACCTCTCTCTGTGGCCCCCGGTCACCTCTCTCTGTGGCCCCCCCCGGTCACCTCTCTCTGTGGCCCCCGGTCACCTCTCTCTGTGGCCCCCCCCGGTCACCTCTCTCTGTGGCCCCCCCCGGTCACCTCTCTCTCTGGCCCCCCGGTCACCTCTCTCTGTGGCCCCCCCGGTCACCTCTCTCGGTGGCCTCCCCCCCGGTCACCTCTCTCGGTGGCCTCCCCCCCGGTCACCTCTCTCTGTGGCCCCCCGGTCACCTCTCTCTGTGGCCCCCCGGTCACCTCTCTCTGTGGCCCCCGGTCACCTCTCTCTCTGGCCCCCGGTCACCTCTCTCTCTGTGGCCCCCCCGGTCACCTCTCTCTGTGGCCCCCCGGTCACCTCTCTCTGTGGCCCCCCGGTCACCTCTCTCTGTGGCCCCCCGGTCACCTCTCTCTGTGGCCCCCCGGTCACCTCTCTCGGTGGCCTCCCCCCCGGTCACCTCTCTCTGTGGCCCCCCCGGTCACCTCTCTCGGTGGCCTCCCCCCCGGTCACCTCTCTCGGTGGCCTCCCCCCCGGTCACCTCTCTCGGTGGCCTCCCCCCCGGTCACCTCTCTCGGTGGCCTCCCCCCCGGTCACCTCTCTCTGTGGCCCCCCCCCCCGGTCACCTCTCTCTGTGGCCCCCCCCCGGTCACCTCTCTCTGTGGCCCCCCCCCCGGTCACCTCTCTCTGTGGCCCCCCCCCGGTCACCTCTCTCGGTGGCCCCCCCCCGGTCACCTCTCTCGGTGGCCCCCCCCCCGGTCACCTCTCTCGGTGGCCCCCCCCCGGTCACCTCTCTCGGTGGCCCCCCCCCGGTCACCTCTCTCGGTGGCCCCCCCCGGTCACCTCTCTCGGTGGCCCCCCCCCGGTCACCTCTCTCGGTGGCCCCCCCGGTCACCTCTCTCGGTGGCCCCCCCGGTCACCTCTCTCTGTGGCCCCCCCCCCGGTCACCTCTCTCTGTGGCCCCCCCCCGGTCACCTCTCTCTGTGGCCCCCCCCGGTCACCTCTCTCTGTGGCCCCCCCCCGGTCACCTCTCTCGGTGGCCCCCCCGGTCACCTCTCTCGGTGGCCCCCCCGGTCACCTCTCTCTGTGGCCCCCCCGGTCACCTCTCTCTGTGGCCCCCCCGGTCACCTCTCTCGGTGGCCCCCAGAAGTGTCCTCTGTACTAATACGCTTCATTCAGCTCATATAGTAGTTTTTTTATTTTTTTTTTAGAGCTACAAATCTCAGGCGATGTGTTTGGGATTTGTGTTTAGCGGCGTTCAGGGAATACGGGGTTAATTTGTGATTGGCTGTAGTGGAAGTGAGAGTAATAATTACCCAGCTAAACAAATTCCCATTTATTACATATATATATAAACCAGGAGCGGGGGATGGGATCGCGCTATAATCCTGATGCCCTCTACATTGCAGACTTTGCTGCAACAGCCTCCCCAATGGGGCCCCTTCTCACCCCCGGGGGGCCCCGATACAAGACGCGTGGGCCCGCTGAAGGCTTTCTGGAAAAAATTTTTTAAAAAACTTCCCCAAATTATGTCCAGAGTGTGAAGAAAGTGAGCTGATGGATTAACATGAGGGGCTTTCTAAACCGGCAGAACTGCCAAAATCAATATTTCCCCCCCAAAAAACACAAATGATCAATTTGACCTTAAAATAGATCCCCCCCCCCCCACCAAGTGAATGCGGCTTCCTGCTGGTCAGCTGAATGTAAGAAGGAAGATGGCGCCACCTTGTGGCCCTTTTGGCGTATTGCGATTTCACGTTTTTTAAATATTTGCTACATTATTGTTACTATCTCCAACAATGTATCTGTGATTGGTGATACCTCTGAGAAGTTGTGGATTGGTACGGAGTTGGGCATGCAGCGCTGTTCACTGAGTTTATGTCTAGGTCAGAGGTCATGTATGGGGTACTGAGCTGTGTATGTCCTGGGGTACAGTGCCTTGAAAAAGTATTCATACCCCTTGAAATTTTCCACTTTTTGTCATGTTACAACCAAAAACGTAAATGTATTTTATTGGGATTTTATGTGATAGACCAACACAAAATGGCACATAATTGTGAAGTGGAAGGAAAATGATAAATGGTTTTCAAAATATTTTAAAAATAAATATGTGAAAAGTGTGTGGGGGGCATTTGTATTCAGCCCCCTTTGCTCTGATACCCCTAACTAAAATCTAGTGGAACCAATTGCATTCAGAAGTCACCTAATTAGTAAATAGAGTCCACCTGTGTGTAATTTAATCTCAGTATAAATACAGCTGTTCTGTGAAGCCCTCAGAGGTTTGTTAGAGAACCTTAGTGAACAAACAGCATCATGAAGGCCAAGGAACACACCAGACAGGTCAGGGATCAAGTTGTGGAGAAGTATAAAGCAGGGTTAGGTTATAAAAAAAAAAAATCCCAAGCTTTGAACATCTCACTGAGCTCTGTTCAATCCATCATCAGAAAATGGAAAGAGTATGGCAACTGCAAACCTACCAAGACATGGCCGTCCACCTAAACTGACCGGCCGGGCAAGGAGAGCATTCATCAGAGAAGAGCCAAGAGGTCCATGGTAACTCTGGAGGAGCTGCAGAGATCCACAGCTCAGGTGGGAGAATCTGTCCACAGGACAACTATTAGTCGTGTTCTCCACAAATCTGCCCTTTATGGAAGAGTGACAAGAAGAAAGACATTGGTGAAAGAAAGTCATAAGAAGTCCTGTTTGTAGTTTGTGAGAAGCCATGTGGAGGACACAGCAAACATGTGGAAGAAGGTGATCTGGTCAGAGGAGACCAAAATTCAACTTTTTGGCCTAAAAGCAAAACACTATGTGTGGGGAAAACTAACACTGCACATCACCCTGAACACACCATCCCCACCGTGAAACATGGTGGTGGCAGCATCATGTGGTGGGGATGCTTTTCTTCAGCAGGGACAGGGAAGCTGGTCAGAGTTGATGGGAAGATGGATGGAGACAAATACAGGACAATCTTAGAAGAAAACCTGTTAGAGTCTCGCAAAATACTTGAGACTGGGGCGGAGGTTCACCTTCCAGCAGGACAACGACCCGAAACATCCAGCCAGAGCTACAATGGAATGGTTTACAGCAAAGCATATTCATGTGTTAGAATGGCCCAGTCACAGTCCAGACCTAAATCACATTGAGAATCTGTGGCAAGACTTGAAAATTGCTGATCACAGACGCTCTCCATCCAATCTGACAGAGCTTGAGATGTTTTACAAAGAAGAATGGGCAGAAATGTCCTCTCTAGATGTGCAAAGCTGGTAGAGACATCCCCAAAAAGACTTGTAGAGAAAGGGGGTTCTACAAAGTATTGACTCCGGGGGGCGCCATACAAATACCCCCCCACACACTTTTCACATATTTATTTGTATCATTTATCATTTTCCTTCCACTTCACAATTATGTGACACTTTGTGTTGGTCTATCACATATTTACGTTTTTGGTTGTAACATGAAAAAATGTGGGAAAATATCAAGGGGTATGAATACTTTTTCAAGGCATGTATGTGTAGGTCAGAGGTCATCTGGGTAGTACTGAGCTGTGTATAGGGTGGGGGGTATGTGTAGGTCAGAGGTCGTGGTCCGGAGTGACGGAGATATCCTCGGACACAGCTGGTAACATTCTACAATAGAGATGTGCAGAATGGAAACATTTGTTTCATTTCGGATTCATTCGCTAAGAATTTATTTTCGTCATATTTGTTATGTTAGAATGATTTGTTTTTGGAATTCATTTTGTATACTTAGATTTGTCTCATATATTCGTTATTTTCAAATTGATTTGATGTTCGAATTTCAGGAGGACTGCTATATTCTATCTGTTGTATTCTATTTTAATCTATTCTATTCTTTTCTATTCTTTTTCGTTAAAATCTTTTCTATAATAATCTATTCTTTTATTTTCTATTCTATTGTCTGAGTCCATGGCTCCTTCTTAGGATTGGAGAAATGAGATGTTGGTTGTGTGGATCTCTCATAAGGTCTCCCTGTCTTGTCTTTCTTTTTAGTTTTTTTGCAGCCAGCGGTACCGGCTTTGAGGCGTTCTTCACCGGGGACGGTATGCTGGTGGTGGCGGTTTGTACCAAGAAGGAATACATGACGGTGGCGGTCCCAGAATTACACTTCAATGACTCGGTGTGGGTGAGTGTCTCCCCTCCGCTGCTCACCCATCTGCTGCAGGGGGTACCTGAGGCTACAGGGCTGACCCAAGTCCTCAGGGTGGTGACCACACACATGTTCCAATGCGATTGTGGAATTCTAATTACATCTACTAACAATGTAACGCAAGAAAGCCTATCTGATTGGACACCAGTTGAATATGTAGCAGTGTTTCTCCTCAAGGGTGCAGGTTGGGTTTGCCCAGGGTACTGCCAATATGGGATGTACATGTCCTGTGCAATGTTTGAGTTCTCCTCAAGGTGTCGCCTTTTTCTTCTCTGTCACTCAGCACTGCGTGGACATCGTTCACATCGCGGGACGCCGACCCTTTGGGCAGAATATGGTGAACATCTACGCCGATGGACATCTCAGGAAGGTGGCACAGCTTCGCTTCCCGTCACTCAATGAGGTGAGATTTTACTGCATGGAACGCAATGATGGCCCAACCGCCGCCAATGTGAGCTGCATGAGACGAGATCTTCCGATCTGCAGCCTTACTAAAAAAAATCTGCACTTCATTCCATAAATTCCAGCATAGACTGGTCGGTAACGTCACAAGGGGGGCGGTGCCACCAGGTGACGTCACCAGGTGGCTCCACCCCTTACCTATTTAAGAACTGTTAGCCTTCGTCGCGGGTGGAGTTTTTTTCTTTTTCTTTCTTTTTTTGAGTGTGGCGGCGTCAGCGACGATGGATCTATATATCAGGGGACATTGCTTTTTATTTTTAATAAAACAATTGTCAAAAACTGTGTGTTGGTGTTTTTTTTTTTTTTTTTTTATTTCTTTTTGACACTTTTTTTTTTTTTTGTGAATGAGTAGGGGTAGAATTATACCCCATACTCATTCACCTGGGGTGGGGGGAGGGATAGGATCTGGGATTCCGATAAGCCACCTGCCCGCTGTTCCCCACATGCACTGTCCATGGTTGTGGGGAAGAGGCCCTTATCTCTATCAACAAGCGAACAAGGTGCTTTGGGATGGGGAGGGCTGAGCCCTCGCTCGTCCAGCCCCACGCCCCTTTTCTGGACTGCCAGGCTGCATGCTAGGATAAGGGTCTGGTATGGATTTTGGGACGGACCCCCAGCCCATTTTTTAGTGTGGGGGCTCCCCTCAAAATCCATCCAGACCTAAGGGCCTGGTATGGATTTTGGGGGGACACCACGCTGTTTTTTTTTTTTTTTTTTTTTAATTTTGACATGAAATTCCCCTTAAAATCCATGCCAGACCCAAAGGGCCTGGTATGCATGGGGCAGGGGGACCCCCATGCCGTTTTTTATTTTATTTTTTTTATATATATTTTTTTTATTTTTTATTATTTAGTGCCGGAATTTTTTTTTTTTTTAAATTTAAATTTTTTTACATTCAGCTGTCTGTGGGGAAACCCGCTGACAGCTGATGAGTCATCGGTTATTAAGTACATGGTGGCTGGCTTCCTGGCCCGCTCCTTACCAACCTATTTGCTGGCGCGCGCTCGGTTTGTGAACATCCCGCCAAGCGCACTGCAAATTCGGGTGTTCGGCAAACATCTGAACATGCGCTCTTCGGGGCTGAACCAATGCTCGGCCCGAACCGTACAAAGTGATTTTCCATCAAAATAAAGCATGGAGACATGGATAGATGGGGGGGCATTTTGTTTTGAATAATAAAAATGAATTAAATAGTGTTTTTGGTTTGTGGTGCTCAGGTGCCGTGTAGTTTCGCCTTAATGTCATTTCAAAAGCCAATAAAAAAAATGTTTAGTAATTAGAAATGTGTACTGGCTGAAACAATAGGCTATATATTCTTTTTTTTTTCCTGCCGTCACCCATAATCCTCTCTGTTTCTCATTTTGACAGTCTTTCACATCTTGCTGTATCGGGTCAGCCGGCCACCGTACCACCACCACCGTCTCCACCTCTCCATCCCATACTCCGGACCTCACCTTCGCCTCACACTCGGCGCTCAGCCGTTCCCAGTCCTTCCCGGCCACCTCGGTGGGGCACAGCTGGGGGCTGAGCGGCACGCAGAACCCACGGGAGGGAATGGTGTCCACCATAGTAGCTGGAACCCAGGACACGGAGTGGGGCACACCTACATCACTGGAGGGCCATCTTGGCACTGTATCCATCTTCCATGATACCATCCAGCAGTCTCATGTGAAGGCCCTGTATTCGGCTGGTGGGTACCCAGTGTACATTATCTGTATTACTAAGTAATAAGATAGGATCTACCGTCAAATCTTTGAGTCCATTGAGGGACACAGGACGTCATATACTGTCAGTTTCCAGGAGGTACAAGCCAGAGTTTTGCACTTCCCCAGTTCGTTGGTGTAGAAATTACTGGTGCACCGGAACAATGGGGATGTGCAGGTATGCGTTCTTGATGTCAATTGAGGCCACAAGGTCTTCCAGATGGATGGAGGCTATGACAGACCTGGTGGATTTCATGTGGGATTTCTAGACCTGAATGTAGACAGTCAGTGTAGACAGTGATGGATGGGGGCTTGAAGTAATGGATGGAGGCAATAACAGATCTGGTGGATTCCACGTGGGATTTCTAGACCTGGGTGTAGACAGTCAGTGTAGACAGTGATGGATGGGGGCTTGAAGTAATGGATGGAGGCAATAACAGATCTGGTGGATTCCACGTGGGATTTCTAGACCTGGGTGTAGACAGTCAGTGTAGACAGTGATGGATGGGGGCTTGAAGTAATGGATGGAGGCAGTAACAGATCTGATGGATTCCATGTGGAACGTCTGGGCTTAAATGAAGACATGTAGTGCCATTTAGCAATATAACCCACCATTACCCTTGGTGGAAATGGTTTACCTAATAAGCGATTGTAACTGATACAAAGTAGTGCTCTATTATACCTATTAGAACCAAAGTCCTATGGAAATCGGAGGACTTGTAGTGGATGAAAGAGTCATGGAGTACTGCTACTTTCACCAGGATATTTTCCATTTGACATGTATAATGGTTGGCATAGTCAACTTCCATGCCTTTGTTAAGTCTACTTTGCTTCTGTAAAAAATTAAAGTTGAGAGTTTATATTGGGTGTTGCTACATTCCTCTGCTTTTAGGCTCAGTAGGCCTTTCGAAGGGTTTTTGCAACAGAAACCCAATCCACGTAGTGTCCTCCTAGTCAGATCATGACCATGAGGAGCCAACGGTGTCTGTATCAGAGCTCTGTGTGATCAGGAGGGGGATGGGATTGGTTATGTGTTTTTTTTTTTTTTTTTTTTAATTGAAGTTCTTTAATATTTTATTGACCACTTCTTAATAATATTCCATAGTCATCGCCAATTAGACAATAAGACCATTTGATAGGTGTAGGTGTTGTCAACCGTCTTAAAATCTCCTTTCAAAGACCCATTTTCTTTCCACAAATACCCCATGGAACAATGAATGACTTAATGTGTGTATCTAACTCCACTTTCATTCACCAGTACATTTTCCATTTGATGCATATAACCGTTGGCACGGCCAGTTTCCGTGTCTTTGCTATGTCTGCTTAGCTTGGTTAAAGTGATGCTCAAACACCCACGGTTTAATTTACATTGTCAACAATGCTGTGTCACACCCCTCCAGCCTGTATCTTAGAATAACAGGGAGGTGAAGCCTCCATCAATCTACAGTTGTGCTCATAAGTTTACATATCCTGGCAGAGTTTAGGATTTCTTGGCCATTTTTCAGAGAATATGAATGATAACACAAAAACTTTTCTTTCACTCATGGCTAGTGTTTGGCTGAAGCCGTTTATTATCAATCAACTGTGTTTACTCTTTTTAAATCACAATGCCAACAGAAACTTCTCAAATGACCCTGATCAAAAGTTTACAAACCCTGGTGATTTTGGTCTGATAACATGCACACAAGTTGACACACATGGGTTTGAATGGCTATTAAAGGTAACCATCCTCACCTGTGATCTGTTTGTAATTAGTGAATGAATGAGTGAGTGATTTGTATAGTGCTACCTATGCGAACTGAATGGCCTCAAGGCGCTTTTTGCCGCCGGTGTCCATCTGCGGTATAGTGCGGTCCTTTACTCCATGGGGTCCTGACATGCTTACAAACACATACACATACAACATACACACATTTGGCCATTTTTTTAGACAGGATCTAGTGTGTGTGTGTATATAAAAGGTAAATGAGTTTCTGGACTCCTAACAGACCCTTGCATCTTTCATCCAGTGCTGCACTGACGTTTCTGGATTCTGAGTCATGGGGAAAGCAAAGGAATTGTCAAAAGATCTACGGGGAAAATGTAGTTGAACTGTATAAAACAGGAAAGGGATATAAAAATATATCTAAGGAATTGAGAATGCCAATCAGCAGTGTTCAAACTCTAATCAAGAAGTGGAAAACGAGGGGTTCTGTTGAAACCAAACCACGGTCAGGTAGACCAACTATAATTTCAGCCACAACTGCCAGGAAAATTGTTCAGGATGCAAAGAAAACCCACAAATAACTTCAGGTGAAATACAGGACTCTCTGAAAACATGTGGTGTGGCTGTTTCAAGATGCACAATAAGGAGGCACTTGAAGAAAGATGGGCTGCATGGTCGAGTCACCAGAAGAAAAACCATTACTACACAAATGCCACAAAGTATCCCGCTTACAACACGCCAAACAGCACAGAGACAAGCCTCAAATCTTCTGCCACAAAGTCGTTTGGAGTAATGAGACCAAAATTGAGCTTTTTGGCCACAACCATAAACAATACATTTGGAGAGTCAACAAAGCCTATGATGAAAGGTCCACCATTCCTAGTGTGAAACACGGAGGTGGATCGCTGATGTTTTGGGGATGTGTGAGATACAAAGGCACAGGAAATTTGGTCAAAATTAATGGCAAGATGGGACGTACTTGGACATTCCAACATGACAATGATCCAAAAACACAAGGCCAAGTCCACCTGTCATTGGCTACAGCAGAATAAAGTGAAGGTTCTGGAGCGGCCATCTCAGTCTCCTGACCTCGATATCATTGAGCCACTCTGGGGAGATCTCAAATGTGCCGTTCATGCAAGACAACCCAAGAATTTACAGGAACTGGAGGACTTTTTGCCAAGAGGAATGGGCAGCTTTACCATCTGAGAAGATGAAGAGCCTCATCCACAAATACCACAAAAGACTTCAAGCTGTCATTGATGTTAAAGGGGGGCAATACACGGTATTAAGAACTGGGGTATGTAAACTTTTAAACAGGGTCATTTGGGTCGTTTCTGTTGTCATTAAGCTTTAAAAAGAGTAAATACAGTGGATTGATAATAAATGGCTTCAGCCAAACACTAAACATGAGTGAAAGAAAAGTTTTTGTGTAGCCAAGGAAAGATACGTGTAGAGAGACATATATGGCTGCTCACCCCAAGTAATAGAATATAAAAGAGGATTCCCCCAAAAAGGGTGGGGTTTTCAGGCAGCAGACTAATGTAAGCAAAAAATTATTCAAAAGCAAGTATTATATTAATAATATTAAAGTACAAAAAATAGAACATTGGAGTTAAAATATGAGTTCAGCAAAGGGAATATATACCCTAAGTGCAATTCATGCAACATAAAAACCTGCTGGTCCGTGGATTTGCCTGATTGTCTTCACATATTTTTCGGCTGGGAGACTTTTCTTCCCATATACACTTAGGTAACGTATCAAAATGGCTCTACATATATGCTTATGGATACCTCGTGCGTGTGTGATCGTTTGCGCATTCTTTCCATCTTGAGATGCTAAATGTATTTTCATTGCAGCAAATTCTACCTCTGAAGAAGACCCCAATCAAAATGGGTCGAAACGCGTAATTTTTAGTCTTCTTAGACATGTTTGCCATGTAAAGCTATGTACTTAGGTTTTTATTTTGCATGAATTGCACTTAGGATATATATTCCCTTTGCCGAACTCATATTTTAACTCCAATGTTCTATTTTTTGTACTTCAATAAATCTTATTAATATAATACTTGCTTTTGAATAATGTTTTGCTTACATTAGTCTGCTGCCTGAAAACCCCACCCTTTTTTGGGGGAACCCTCTTTTATATTCGAGAAGTTTTTGTGTTATCGTTCATATTCTCTGAAAAATGGCCAAGAAATCATAAATTCTGCCAGGGTATGTAAACTTATGAACACAACTGTACATGGTAATATCCCACCCCTATTGTTTTTACCTGGTTAGTGTGTCTGGAGCAGTGTTTCTCAACTCCAGTCCTCAAGGCGCACCAACAGGTCATGTTTTCAGGATTTCCCTCAGATGAAATGGCTGTGGTAATTACTAAGGCAGTGAAAACTGATCAAATCACCTGTGCAAAATAGTGGAAATCCTGAAAACATGACCTGTTGGTGTGCCTTGAGGACTGGAGTTGAGAAACACTGGTCTGGAGGAGGAGGGGAAAGGGAGTGGCCTGTCATTTACCACTGTGTATACGCCCACATGTGTGACTCTATAGTCACATGACCTGCTCATAGTTGTTATTTGTTATTCTTTTCAATTTTCTTTCCTACGAATCTACGAATTTTTCAATTTAAAAATTTCGATCATAACGAATGACCCGAAAAACTTAAAAAAAAAAAAGTGATGAAAACAAAAACAGTTTTTTTGGCAGTGCACAAGTCTACTGAGGATTTGCCATTTTCTCTTCTATCATTGATCAGAACATTTTGCTAAAGCCTTTTAAGGAACTTTAAAGGGTTTATTTCTTTCTTTCTCTATACATTTCATATCAAGTACTACTAACGGGCGTATTGAGATATTTTTGATGGTAACGTTGTGTGCCAAGGAATGACCTTCCTCCTTCCTTTCTGCAGGACCGAACTACGTGACGCCTTTCACCCCGGACAGCGAATTCCCCGACCTCGGTGCCAAACTCCTCCTCTTCTATACGCCGCAGGTACCGGATCCAGAGCCTCATACAGATTCCCGCACTTCCATTCCTTGCATTCAACACATTTAATGAGCACAGAGATGTTTCCTTTTATATCTGCCCGGAGTTCAGCTTTAAGTGGCTTTTTATATTCCTCTTTTATTTGGAAATCTTCACTTTGCATTAATGAGATAAAGATGGACTCTTGTAGCTGAATGATGTTTGCAATCTGTTCTGTCATGTTTTTTTTTTTTTTTTTTTCAGGCTTCCAAAAACAATATCTGCTTGGACCTGTCCCCCAGCCATGTGTTGGACGGGAGGCTGACCGGTCACAGGGTCATCACATGGGATGTGAAGGTACTTCAGGCCGTCCATAAACCGTTCTGTGTGTGAGATTCGATCCATCTGTCTTCCACTGCTTGTTTGTTTCTGCTACAACTGTGATATGTTTGGTTATTTTTCAATGCCCGTTTTCTGGTTCTTGGTCAAGATCAGGGGGTCTTCAAACTACGGCCCTCTAGTTGTTCAAGAACTACAATTCCCATCATGCCTAGTCATGTCTGTGAATGTCAGAGTTTTACAATTCCTCATGGGATGTGTAGTTCCTCAACAGCTGGAGGGCCGTAGTTTGAGGATCCCTGGTAAATGTTACCCATTATACACTATATTACCAAAAGTATTGGGACGCCTGCCTTTTACACGCACATGAACTTTAATGGCATCCCAGTCTTAGTCCGTAGGGTTCAATATTGAGTTGGCTCCGCCCTTTGCAGCTATAACAGCTTCAACTCTTCTGGGAAGGCCGTCCACAAGGTTTAGGAGTGTGTCTATGGGGATGTTTGACCATTCTTCCAGAAGAGCATTTGTGAGGTCAGGCACTGATGTTGGTCTAATTTACGCTCTAATTTATCCTAAAGGTGTTCTATCGGGTTGAGGTCAGGACAGGCAAGTTCCTCCACCCCAAACTCGCTCATCCGTGTCTTTATGGACCTTGCTTTGTGCACTGGTCCAAATCATTTGGTGGAGAGGGAATTATGGTGTTGGGGGGGGGGGGGGGGATTATGGTGTGGGGTTGTTTTTCAGGGGTTGGGCTTGGCCCCTTAGTTCCAGTGAAGGGAACTCTTAAGGCGTCAGCATCCCAGTCTTAGTCCGTAGGGTTCAATATTGAGTTGGCTCCGCCCTTTGCAGCTATAACAGCTTCAACTCTTCTGGGAAGGCCGTCCACAAGGTTTAGGAGTGTGTCTATGGGGATGTTTGACCATTCTTCCAGAAGAGCATTTGTGAGGTCAGGCACTGATGTTGGTCTAATTTACGCTCTAATTTATCCTAAAGGTGTTCTATCGGGTTGAGGTCAGGACAGGCAAGTTCCTCCACCCCAAACTCGCTCATCCGTGTCTTTATGGACCTTGCTTTGTGCACTGGTCCAAATCATTTGGTGGAGAGGGAATTATGGTGTTGGGGGGGGGGGGGGGATTATGGTGTGGGGTTGTTTTTCAGGGGTTGGGCTTGGCACCTTAGTTCCAGTGAAGGGAACTCTTAAGGCGTCAGCATCCCAGTCTTAGTCCGTAGGGTTCAATATTGAGTTGGCTCCGCCCTTTGCAGCTATAACAGCTTCAACTCTTCTGGGAAGGCCGTCCACAAGGTTTAGGAGTGTGTCTATGGGGATGTTTGACCATTCTTCCAGAAGAGCATTTGTGAGGTCAGGCACTGATGTTGGTCTAATTTACGCTCTAATTTATCCTAAAGGTGTTCTATCGGGTTGAGGTCAGGACAGGCAAGTTCCTCCACCCCAAACTCGCTCATCCGTGTCTTTATGGACCTTGCTTTGTGCACTGGTCCAAATCATTTGGTGGAGAGGGGATTATGGTGTTGGGGGGGGGGGGGGGGGGGATTATGGTGTTGGGGGGGGGGGGGGGGGGGGGATTATGGTGTGGGGTTGTTTTTCAGGGGTTGGGCTTGGCCCCTTAGTTCCAGTGAAGGGAACTCTTAAGGCGTCAGCATACCAAGACATTTTATACAATTTCATGCTCCCAACTTTGTGGAAACAGTTTGGGGACGGCCCCTTCCTGTTCCCAATGTCTTGGTATGCTGATGCCTTAAGAGTTCCCTTCACTGGAACTAAGGGGGCCAAGCCCAACCCTTGAAAAACAACCCCCACACCATAATCCCCCCCTCCACACCATAATCCCCCCTCCATCTAATGATTTGGACCAGTGCACAAAGCAAGATCTCAGCATACCAAGACATTTTTGACAATTTCATGCTCCCAACTTTGTGGGAACAGTTTGGGGATGGCCCCTTCCTGTTCCAACATGACTGCGCACCAGAGCACAAAGCAAGGTCCAGAAAGACATGGAGGAGCGAGTTTGGGGTGGAGGAACTTGCTTGGCCTGAACAGAGTCCTGACCTCAACCCCCCCGATGGAACCCCTTTGGGATGAATTCGAGTGGTGTTCTATCAGGTTGAGGTCAACTTGACTGGTCTGTACAGAGTCCTGACCTCAACCCAATAGAACACCTTTGAGACCTTTGAACACCAGAGACTGCGAGCCAGGCCCTTCTCGTCCAACATCAGTGCCTGACCTCACAAATGTTGGTGATATAGTGTATGATTGGGGCAATCGGGTAAAGTGTTACAAAATTTTCCAAGACCCAACTGTAAAAAACAAAAAAATAGACATGCCTGTGTGCCGTTGTGCAGTACTAGAGAGCACATGTCATTTTGTATAAATACACACACACTGCCCCCAAATCATTGGTGTCCATGGGATTGTGGCCCCCCAGGGGAGAATGTTTACTAAATTCATTGGTGTCATTGGTGTAGCGCTACTCCCATAGGAGCTGTTGGATAGGATGGGTCCTCTGTTCTTTGCCTCGACTTTCTCATGCACCTCGGCCTATCTGCCATACCAGGTTGAGTGTACAAGCATACAATATTACAGGAAACCACTGAAAGTCTTTTCCTCCATATTGCTGTAGCCCAGCACCTGGCTACACTGAGGATAGTGGGCCCTAGGGCAGAATAGTCCCCCAAATGATTACAGTTCAGTAGTGGGCCCCAGGGGTGAATAGCCTCTCAGATCATTGGTGCCTCTGGGATGGTGGCCCGAAGAGGGAATAGCCCCCAAATGATTGCTGTCAGTGGGACGGTAACCCAAGGAAAAAAGTATTTTAAGTCATTGGTGTCAGTTTGATAGTGGCCCCCAAAGGAGAATGCCCCACAAATCATTTGTGTTAGTGGAATAGTGGGCCCCCAGAAAAGAATAGCCCCTGGAGTCTTTGGTGTCGGTGGGATTGTGGCCCCTCCCCAGTAGAATGGTCCCACAAATCTTTGATGTCAGGTGGATCTTGGCCCCCGTTACTCAAATCTTTGGTGTCAGTGCAGTAGTCTCCCCCAGGGAAGTATATCCCTTCAAATAGTTGGTATCAGTGAAATAGTGGCCCCCATAGTATAATGCCCCTTGAATCATCGGTGCCAGTGGAATAGTGGCACCAGAGGGAAGAATAGCCCCTCAAATCTTTGGTGCTGGTGGAATTGAGGCCCCCACAGTATAGAATGGCCCTACAAATCATTGGTGTCAGAGGAATAGTGGCCCAGAGGGAAGTCTATCCCCTAAAATCAATTGTATAAGGGAAATGGGGGCCCCAGGGAAGAATAGCCCCTCAAATCATTGGTGTCAGTGGGATGTTGGGCCCCCCAGGGAAAAATATGCCCTCAAATCATTGGTGTCAGTGAGATGGTGAATCCCAGGAAAAAAATAGTCCTTCAAATCATTGGTGTTAGTGGTCCCCAGTGGAGAAAAGCCCCTCAAATCATTGGTGTCAGTAGGATTCTTGGCTCCCAGGGGAGAAGGGTCCCATAAATCATTGGTGTCAGTGGGATTGTGGATCCCAGGGGAAAATGGCCCCACAAATCATTTATATCAATGGGATGGTTGCCCCCAGGGAAGAACATCCCCTCAAATCGTTGGTTATTTGAAGGAAACCTAACACCAGAGAAAACATGGCAGCTACCATCATAAACCTACCACAAAAATGTATTTTTGGGTTAAGTGACCATCCCAATGCAGACTTCACAGGTGTGCCTCATTCCTTGATTCATTTTGTGATATTTTCTCTCCTTTTGGTCGTTTTTCACAGGATGTGGTGAACTGCGTGGGAGGGATGGGCGTTGTTCTTCCTTTGCTCAACCAAGTGGCATTACAGACCAAAGATGCTCCAGATGACCAGGAGACCCATGACCTGGTGGGCCCTGAACTCACCTCCTCACGGAATGCCCAGTCCATGCAACTTCCTCTGGGGAAATCTTCAGGTAGGATATTTGTGGTATATACTTGATGGGAGGCTCGAGGTTCCAGTGGGGGGATGGAGAATGCGTGCATTTATGTTCTCCAACATTTGAAGGACGCAACGCATTCAAGTTGTGGAGAAAAGATTGCATAAACAACTTGCTGTGTCTTGTGTTTTGCATTGACTCTGTCTGTGAGCATGAAGGTCTATTGTACTGACACAAACCGCAATTCCCTGAGATTAGAGGTTGTAAAAGTCCCAGCCGCGCACACCGGTATACTTTTTGTCTTAATTGGCAATAAGCTTTATTGACACCAAACAAGGCCAATCAGACATGCCCTCTGCCCGATGTGTCTGAGGGAGTCAAGGAGGGAAGGGACAGAATACCTTCTGATGATTCTGTATAGTTTTGTTTTATTGGTTTGTAGCGAGGTCCCGGGTCCGGTCCCCTTTGGTCTAATGAGAACCTCCAGAGTTAGACCCCATACACACTATTAGATTTTCTGCAGATTTTTCAAGAAATCCCCTCTCCCCTCCACTCTCCCCCCCCACTCTTCCCCCTCCCCCCACCCCCCCACTCCCCCCCCCCCCCCTCCCCCCACTCTCTCCCCCTCTCCCCCCCTCTCCCCCCCTCTCCCCCACTCTCTCCCCCCCTCTTCCCCCCTCTCCCCCACTCTCTCCCCCCCTCTCCCCCCCTCTTCCCCCCACTCTTCCCCCCTCTCCCCCCCCCCACACTCACTGGTTTGTAGCGACGTCCCGGGTACGGTCCCCTTTGGTCTAATGAGAACCTCCAGAGTTAGACCCCATACACACTATTAGATTTTCTGCAGATTTTTCAAGAAATCCCCTCTCCCCTCCACTCTCCCCCCCCACTCTTCCCCTAACCCCTCACCACCCAGGCCAATTCTGACACTTCTCTCCTACATGTAAATATCATCATTTATTTGCTAGAAAATTACTCAGAACCCCCAAACATATATAGAGAGACAGAGAGGGAGGGGGAGGGAGAGGGAGAGGGAGGGAGGGAGAGGGGGAGGGAGGGAGGGAGAGGGGGAGGGAGGGAGGGAGAGGGGGAGGGGGGGGAGAGGGGGAAGGGGGGAGAGGGGGAAGGAGGGAGAGGGGGAGGGGGGGAGGGGGGGGGGAAGGAGAGGGGGGGAGAGGGAGAGGGAGAGGGAGGGGGAGGGGGAGGGGGAGGGAGGGAGAGAGAGAGACAGACAGATAGAGAGATAGAGAGAGAGATATAGTTTTAGCAGACACCCTAGAGAATAAAATGGTGGTTGTTGCAACTTTTTATGTCACACGGTATTTGCGCAGCAATTTTTCAAACACAAACCCTTTTTTTGGAAAGAGACTGTTTCATGAATTAAAAAAAAAAAATACACAAAATTTAGCCCGTTTTTTTTTTTTTTGTATACTATGAAAGATGATGTTACATCGAGTAAATAGATACCTATCATGTCACGCTTTAAAATTACCCACGCTTGTGGAGTAGCGCCAAACTTAAAAATCTCCTTGGGTGACGCTTTAAAAATATTTGCAGGTTACATGTGTACAGTTGGAGGAGGTCTAGCGCTAGAATTGTTGCTCTCGCTCTAACGATCGCGGCGTATGTAACCCGTGTGTGTCCGGCTCTGATACCAGCCAGTTCCTCACCAGCCAACTCACCTCACCGCACTTCCCTGAAGCTTATTGCACCTTAAGCAAAAAAAAAAAAGGTTTAGCTGTGTTCAGCCCGGACTATTGGACATTGGAGGAGGGCAGATCCTGGAAGGCCGAGCACTTGCGGCCGATTGCTCTCCGGAGGTCACCTGATGTACAATTATTTCTATTTCTGGATTTGGACAAAGCACATATTAGCGTGTGAAATGCGTCAACCTTTTTTTTTTTCCCCCTGCCAATATGCCTATTGTGCCTGTTTTTATTGATGATTTTCTCAATAAATAAGATTTGATTTGCATCATATGGGTGTGCAGCTGTCCAAATCTTTTTCCTCTACAATTATTTCTGATTGAAAATTATTGCCAAGCCCTGGTATTGCAGCTGCCAACATTATTGGCGCCAATTTATTATTTGAGAAATCACATATATGACATGAGAAGGGGGGTGAATACTTCCTATAGGGTGCTGTATGTACTTGTGCGTTGAAGTCAGACTGAGGGTCGGCCTCCATACCTGCCCTTCGCCATGACATCATCATCTTCTTCTTTTTTTTATCTCTGCAGAGAGCCGGTTGGAGAGGAACGGAGTGGCGGCTTTCCTTCTCATGCTCAAGAATTTCATTCAGCATCATCCGGTCAATCAGGAGAGCCTCTTGCAGTGTCATGGGCCGGCTATCATAGGGGCCCTTCTGCAAAAGGTGAGGAGCCATGTATACGCCAATGTAACTTTTGCAATGTTGCATAGAACACGACCCTTGTATATGTTACCTTAGTGGGATCTCCTAGTTTCCGGTGTGGCTGAGTTTCCTATGATGATCTGTTAATTCAATGAGTCTTTGTCATTGCTTAAAGTGACATTAAAGCTTCATTTTTTGCTCTCGTGCACATCGCTGGATCGGATTGGGCTCAGGTAAGAATAAAGAGGGTAGTTTTGTTTTTTTTCTTGTTTCTTGCTGGGAGATTTACTCTCTGTAGAATTTGTTCCAGTGATGGTGACCAATGGCAGTATAATAAAAAAATGGGTAGTCAGAATGGTGAGCCGCCCTCAATTCAAAACAACCCCCACTGCGCCAATGAATAGAATTTGCAACAAACAGAAATAAGATCCAGTGAATGGCTCATTTGGTGTATAACAAAATATGTGTAACCATATATAACTCACTAAATGAAAAGTGAAAAAAGAGAGCTGCCCCTTTAAGAAGCTATCAAACTAAAATATTATCTGATCCAATATATCCTAAAATCCAACGCACCTTCTCCTAGATATATCAGAGCAAATAAGAGGCGCTCATATCCCTAGTGCTAGAAATCGCATGTGCTGCAATTTCATCAAAAATAAAGGTTGAAAATATCTTAAGTGTGCAAATTAATGCATGAAACTTAACGGTGTTTACCAATACTAATCAAACCATGCGAAAGTACATCCAAAGTGCACGTGAAAAAAGCTGTGACAGCAAAATAATAAATAAATGGCTAAAAATCCCCAGTTATTGTGTTTCATAAATTAAAGTGCAGAAAAAATTGTAATTGATTATATAATTATATTACAAACAAATTAATTGGTTAAAGCATGAAAAATCAGTCCTTTACAATCTTGTGACAAATAACGTGATTAAATTTGTGACAGAAAAGTGCATAAAAATCGCATAAAAATCGCACAAATCTTCTAAGGTGCAGTGATCTTGAAAATGCTGAATTCCACGTGTCCTTCACCTCACCACCGTGATACGTGAATCCACTCCCAAAGGAATCTCACTCACCGAATAATTTTGCCAGCACTCTCATGCACGGCAAAAAACGCTTAGTAGCCACACTCCAGAGAACTCCAGCAAGCAGCAGCAGCAATGCCACAGTGTGTAGAATCAATCCACATGTAAAAAAATTGAGGAACTCACATAGCGTAAACCAGCACGGCAAATTTATTTAAAACCACTACAATCTTCAATGGAAACACTCACATTTTAAAGATAAAAATCAGCAGTAAAACCAATGTGATTCACAGCAAGCTTCAATCATTAGTGGATACACTCAGAACAACAAATGGTCACGGCGGACCCGAGGTGTGTTGATGCTCAGACTCACGGTCTTTCTCACCCCCCTCCGTGGTGCGCCGTGCAATGACAGACTCTCCTTCGTATAGTGCGGCTCTCAGCGTTGCTTGTCACATCTCATAGCCACGCCCCCGACATGTTTCGTCATCGATCAGACTTATTCATGGGATTGGCTAACTAGGCCGTCCCTCAACCCTTATATCTCCTCCTCCCTGGTCTCCCATAGGTTGGTGAGTCCGCATGCGCACATCTCGTGTCCCCGCTCCTATAATAGACAAGAGACTACGGCGCGCCGCTGTACAGGGATGCGGTTAGCCTATATTTAACTGTGGACTGATTGCAGCAAATACCTTAGATGGATAGCTCAGCCATCATACATTCTGCATACCAGTGTGAACGGTCACAGTATTACTACCATGCTCACATCTGAAGCAAACCTAATTAACACTTACTGTATACCTGTATAAGTGATCATAGCGTTGCCCCCATGGTCACGTCTGAGGCATACTTAATCTAGATATTTCGCACACCAATATAAGTAACCATAACATTACTGCTACGGCCACATTTAGAACGACCTAATTTTATATTTATCCAACAACATCTCATCATAAACATATCGGTCTATAATTTGCTAAATCAGAGGTTTACACTTTGATCACTGAAATATTCACCATTGGATGGACCTATACCCACAGGTAATTACATGTTGGATACAATTCAAATAAAGTGCGAGTGTATTAAAACAAGATAAAATTATTAAATAATCCTTGAATAACCCTACGATTGTCCCAAATATTAGCAACATGGTGAGAATCTAATTAAATAAATACCTTAAAATAAAACTCCATATCAAATAATACATGAATAATTACACAGTCACAATTTAGTATTTACACTTATATGACGAAGCTATAGCTCATGACAAGCTGTTGAACTCCTATCAATTACTCCCCTACTGTGAGGGTTTAGTGATGAGACCCACATCTGGTACCTCACTCACCCCCCCTCTTAATGTTTAGGGCTGCTTCGCCAATAAGCCTTTAAATTGACCAAAATGAAGCATATTACGATATACACATGCAAAACCTATATCTGGAATACTTAAAATAATATCTATCTCCATTAAAAAATATATATATATCACATCCAAACCCTCATAATCCAGGGTCTCTAAATAAGAAAAAATGACCAGATAATCATAACAGGGTCACACACTTCAGAATCTCCTACTAAAGTGTTCAACCAGACCGCAGCACATCAAATTTAACTACCTTCAATCAAAAATTATTTATGAAGCAGTTTAAATCTAGTTCTATATTTAACCCCTTAGGGGCTAAACTTTTCAATAAAAAGATCCAGCGAGTCTCCCTCTGCGATAGATCCCTGACCCTGTTGGAACCCCTCCAAGAAGGATGGACCACGTCGATTCCACAGAATTGTAAAAGTGAGGGATCCTTTTGATGTTTTTGTTTGAAATGCAAGGAGACACTATGATACTTATAACCGTTCTTAATATTGGTTAAATGCTCCGAGATTCTGATCCTTAGTAGTCTTTTTGTTCTGCCCACATAAAGTAGGCCACAAGGGCACCACATTAAGTATACAACAAAAGAGGAGTTACAAGTGCTGAATTCCTTAATTTCGAAGGATTCACCTTCCCTGTTTGTTATGCTTGTCACTCCTCTGTGGCTAACTTTCACGGTCCTGCAGCAAATGCATCTTCTGCAACAGTAAAAGCCCTTAAGGTCGATTCTGAGATCATTATGTCCAGGTGGGTCCAAGATTTTCCTTACTACATGATCGCCAAAACTTGGAGCCCTCCTGTAAATGAATCTCGGTTGATTCGGTAGGATCTCTCCCAACTGCCTATCTTTCCGTAAGATGTGCCAATGCTTTTTGAATATCCTCTCAATGTCTTTATATTGACAGTGATATCCTGATATGAACCCCAACTGATGTTGGCCTTCCATCGTCTGGGGAACATTCCTTTTCTCAAAGCAATTCTCCCTCGGGGTTTGTGCCACCTCCTGAATAATCTTATTCAATACATCCGTATCATATCCTTTCTGTATGAATTTATTTTTGAGGATATCCGCCTGTTCATAAAAATCATCTAACAAAGTGCAATTACGTCGAACTCGTACCATTTGCCCCTTCGGAATATTTTTTATCCATCCGGGATGGTGGCCACTTCTTATAGACAAATAGCTGTTACGGTCTGTCGGTTTAAAAAACACTTTAGTCCTTAATGTGTCCATATATCTTTCGATGGTCACATCTAGGAAGTTAACCCTAACACTACTAATCTGATATTCCAATCCAATATTATTATTGTTATTATTCAGTTCCTGTAAGAACTCAATTGCCGACTCCTCCGTGCCTTCCCATATAAATAGGAGGTCATCAATGAATCTCCGGTAAAATAAAAGCTGGGGTCTTCTGACATTAAAAACCTTCCTGTCCTCCCACTCCGCCATAAACAGGTTGGCGAGGCTGGGAGCAAATTTCGCTCCCATTGCCACGCCAACCTGCTAAAAAATATTCCGAAGGGGCAAATGGTACGAGTTCGACGTAATTGCACTTTGTTAGATGATTTTTATGAACAGGCGGATATCCTCAAAAATAAATTCATACAGAAAGGATATGATACGGATGTATTGAATAAGATTATTCAGGAGGTGGCACAAACCCCGAGGGAGAATTGCTTTGAGAAAAGGAATGTTCCCCAGACGATGGAAGGCCAACATCAGTTGGGGTTCATATCAGGATATCACTGTCAATATAAAGACATTGAGAGGATATTCAAAAAGCATTGGCACATCTTACGGAAAGATAGGCAGTTGGGAGAGATCCTACCGAATCAACCGAGATTCATTTACAGGAGGGCTCCAAGTTTTGGCGATCATGTAGTAAGGAAAATCTTGGACCCACCTGGACATAATGATCTCAGAATCGACCTTAAGGGCTTTTACTGTTGCAGAAGATGCATTTGCTGCAGGACCGTGAAAGTTAGCCACAGAGGAGTGACAAGCATAACAAACAGGGAAGGTGAATCCTTCGAAATTAAGGAATTCAGCACTTGTAACTCCTCTTTTGTTGTATACTTAATGTGGTGCCCTTGTGGCCTACTTTATGTGGGCAGAACAAAAAGACTACTAAGGATCAGAATCTCGGAGCATTTAACCAATATTAAGAACGGTTATAAGTATCATAGTGTCTCCTTGCATTTCAAACAAAAACATCAAAAGGATCCCTCACTTTTACAATTCTGTGGAATCGACGTGGTCCATCCTTCTTGGAGGGGTTCCAACAGGGTCAGGGATCTATCGCAGAGGGAGACTCGCTGGATCTTTTTATTGAAAAGTTTAGCCCCTAAGGGGTTAAATATAGAACTAGATTTAAACTGCTTCATAAATAATTTTTGATTGAAGGTAGTTAAATTTGATGTGCTGCGGTCTGGTTGAACACTTTAGTAGGAGATTCTGAAGTGTGTGACCCTGTTATGATTATCTGGTCATTTTTTCTTATTTAGAGACCCTGGATTATGAGGGTTTGGATGTGATATATATATATTTTTTAATGGAGATAGATATTATTTTAAGTATTCCAGATATAGGTTTTGCATGTGTATATCGTAATATGCTTCATTTTGGTCAATTTAAAGGCTTATTGGCGAAGCAGCCCTAAACATTAAGAGGGGGGGTGAGTGAGGTACCAGATGTGGGTCTCATCACTAAACCCTCACAGTAGGGGAGTAATTGATAGGAGTTCAACAGCTTGTCATGAGCTATAGCTTCGTCATATAAGTGTAAATACTAAATTGTGACTGTGTAATTATTCATGTATTATTTGATATGGAGTTTTATTTTAAGGTATTTATTTAATTAGATTCTCACCATGTTGCTAATATTTGGGACAATCGTAGGGTTATTCAAGGATTATTTAATAATTTTATCTTGTTTTAATACACTCGCACTTTATTTGAATTGTATCCAACATGTAATTACCTGTGGGTATAGGTCCATCCAATGGTGAATATTTCAGTGATCAAAGTGTAAACCTCTGATTTAGCAAATTATAGACCGATATGTTTATGATGAGATGTTGTTGGATAAATATAAAATTAGGTCGTTCTAAATGTGGCCGTAGCAGTAATGTTATGGTTACTTATATTGGTGTGCGAAATATCTAGATTAAGTATGCCTCAGACGTGACCATGGGGGCAACGCTATGATCACTTATACAGGTATACAGTAAGTGTTAATTAGGTTTGCTTCAGATGTGAGCATGGTAGTAATACTGTGACCGTTCACACTGGTATGCAGAATGTATGATGGCTGAGCTATCCATCTAAGGTATTTGCTGCAATCAGTCCACAGTTAAATATAGGCTAACCGCATCCCTGTACAGCGGCGCGCCGTAGTCTCTTGTCTATTATAGGAGCGGGGACACGAGATGTGCGCATGCGGACTCACCAACCTATGGGAGACCAGGGAGGAGGAGATATAAGGGTTGAGGGACGGCCTAGTTAGCCAATCCCATGAATAAGTCTGATCGATGACGAAACATGTCGGGGGCGTGGCTATGAGATGTGACAAGCAACGCTGAGAGCCGCACTATACGAAGGAGAGTCTGTCATTGCACGGCGCACCACGGAGGGGGGTGAGAAAGACCGTGAGTCTGAGCATCAACACACCTCGGGTCCGCCGTGACCATTTGTTGTTCTGAGTGTATCCACTAATGATTGAAGCTTGCTGTTTTACTGCTGATTTTTATCTTTAAAATGTGAGTGTTTCCATTGAAGATTGTAGTGGTTTTAAATAAATTTGCCGTGCTGGTTTACGCTATGTGAGTTCCTCAATTTTTTTACATGTGGATTGATTCTACACACTGTGGCATTGCTGCTGCTGCTTGCTGGAGTTCTCTGGAGTGTGGCTACTAAGCGTTTTTTGCCGTGCATGAGAGTGCTGGCAAAATTATTCGGTGAGTGAGATTCCTTTGGGAGTGGATTCACGTATCACGGTGGTGAGGTGAAGGACACGTGGAATTCAGCATTTTCAAGATCACTGCACCTTAGAAGATTTGTGCGATTTTTATGCGATTTTTATGCACTTTTCTGTCACAAATTTAATCACGTTATTTGTCACAAGATTGTAAAGGACTGATTTTTCATGCTTTAACCAATTAATTTGTTTGTAATATAATTATATAATCAATTACAATTTTTTCTGCACTTTAATTTATGAAACACAATAACTGGGGATTTTTAGCCATTTATTTATTATTTTGCTGTCACAGCTTTTTTCACGTGCACTTTGGATGTACTTTCGCATGGTTTGATTAGTATTGGTAAACACCGTTAAGTTTCATGCATTAATTTGCACACTTAAGATATTTTCAACCTTTATTTTTGATGAAATTGCAGCACATGCGATTTCTAGCACTAGGGATATGAGCGCCTCTTATTTGCTCTGATATATCTAGGAGAAGGTGCGTTGGATTTTAGGATATATTGGATCAGATAATATTTTAGACCAATGGCAGTAGACTGAAAGGGATGAGAAAATCCCAAATGTTTCGTTTTTTTTCAGCAACAACACGAATAGAGGGGACCTTTTCCCATTGGGTACACATGTTCCAGTAACAACTGTCTTAAGCGTTTTCCATCATTTTGAAGGGATTTTCTAGCACAGAGGACAGGAGGTGAAGAAAAGTCACCTTATTGGGACACACATGGCTTCTAAATATTCCCTACTCCCAATAACCTCTGCAGCGTAGAGCATCATGGGAAATATAGTTCCAAAACATCTGGGGTGCCAAGGTTTGCCATCACTGCCCTACTCTATCCAAAATGCCTTTTAGATATTCTTGATGGCCAACATTGCTAAAGTTCCCTTTAAGTTTAATAGTCATTGGCACAAGGTCAGGTGGTAGAGAAAATAAAACTTGTAATGAAGGTGAGAAGTTGAGCTGAGAGGAGCCGATCACATTTCACTTACCTGAAGTCAGATGGACCCCCTTAATGGTTGTTGGTTATTGCCTTTTCTTAATAGAATGGAATAGTTTGGTCTGTGTATAGCGCAGTCTTTGATGTACGTTTTCTCTTCAGGTGCCCCCTCTTGTCCTGGACATGAATGTGCTGATGGCATCTCAGATGCTGATGGACCAGATCTCCAAGGAAGGTCACCCTAACCTCCTCCATCACCTCTACCAGCACATACTCTTCGACTTCCGAATCTGGTGCAACAGTGACTTCGCCGTCCGCCTGGGTGAGCCTTTCTGCTCCAATCCTTTTCTGCCTGTGTGATGACATGAAGATATGTCGATCATCATTTCCTCTTTCTGCAGGCCACATCCAATATCTGTCTTCAATCATGAAAGACCACAAGCAGAGAATACGCAGGAAGTATGGCGTGCAGTACATTCTGGACTCAGTCAGGAGGCATTATGGGTAAGCAAGCTGATGACTTTCCTCCTCAAACTAAATGGCGACTAGTATGTGGACCCCCCTCCAAATTATGGAGGTCAGGTGTCTTCAGTGCAAGGTATTGGGAATCCTACAGCATACAAAGACATTGTAGACCATTGTGCCCTTCTATCTTTGTGGTAACAGTTTGGTGAAGATCCTTTTCTGTTCCAGTATGACTGTGCCCCTGTGTACAAAGCCAGCTCCATAAAGAGATGGTTTAACTAGTTTGGTGTGGAGGAACTCAAGTTCCCAACCTCAGCCCTCGTGCACCCCCAAAAGGTTTTCAATCAATGTCAATGGTTATTTTATCTAATGGAAATTTCCAGGATATGGCCTGTTGGGCGTACTTGAGGACTGGGGTTGGGAACCACTTTTATAGACAAATGTGCTCTTCCAACCTTGTGGTACCAGTTTGGGGAAAAATCCTTTTCTGTTCACACATGACTATGCCCCAGGGGACAAAACCAACTCCTTAAAGACATGGTGTGATCAGATTGAGGTGGAGGAACTCGAGTGTCCTGCACAGATCCGTGACCTCAACCCTACTGAACACCTTTGGAATGAATTAGAACACCAATTGTGGTCCAGGTCTTCTTATCCAACATTGGTGCCTGACCTCACAAATGGGCACCAGTTCCCATAGACAGTCTCCAAATCTCGTGGAAAGCCTTCCCAGAAGGGTGGAGGATGTTATACCCGCAAAAGGGGGACCAACTCCATATTATTGGTCATGGTTTTGAAATGGAAAGCAACTCCATATTATTGGCCATGGCTCGGGAAAAGGAGGCAACCTTATATTATTGGTCCTAGTTTTGGATTTGGGGGGGGGGGGGGCAATTTCATATTATTGGTAATGGTTTTGGAATTGGGGGGGCAGCTCCACATTAATGGTGTTGGAATGGGGAATCCCCCAGGGGCTTGCCCCCATGTACCATTGCCTGGCCAAGACCAAGAAACAATATTCCTTCTATTCAAATCATTAAATTTGCTGAAAGTCGTAGAATTCTGGGGGCTTAATTGCTCAGCATTATGCAGTCAGTTGAGAGTGTCCTTGTCTTTTTCCAATGTAAAATGTCAGGACACAGAAGGAGGACCAGAGCACTGAGGACAATGTGAAGACCGTACAAACGTCCCTCTTCAGCCTGGCTAAAGATTTCCTGGCGAAGAATCTGAATGCCGAGGATCTGCACAGTGTGATCAGCTACGCTGCGACTGTCAATGACGAGGAGCAGGTATGTCCATCGCCCAGTGGTCGCCCAACCCACAGCAGTATGCACCCCCAACATGGGTCAAACATTTTGTTTTCTTTATGAGTGTTAATCTGCTTCCTGGGGGTGTTTTGCGTGTTGTGAATTTGGGACCACTCGAGAGAAGCCCAGGAATTTATTATAAATGCAAACCAGGTTTAACTTTAAGTTTAAATAAAAGTGCAGTAAATCCCTTGAAATCTGGTTAAAAAACAAATATTGTTTAATTACAAAAGCCCATGTGTATTTTTACTTTAATCTTGTTCTCCTTGTATCTCTTCCCGATCTGTGCAGTAATCTAGCATGGAACAAATCCTGTGTTTTGCCTCCTTGCAGGAGCTTCCTGTAATAAAGACCCGTCACCAGTGCTCCCTTTTCTTGTGCAGGGTGACTGGTCTTGTCTCTGCCCCCTGCTGTAGGCAGCCTGTAGTGGTTGGGGCCCATTGGGCTCCTCCCACAGATCTTCTCACTGTACAGGCTATGCACAGCACAGTGATGATATCACCACTACTTTGACAAGGTAATACCTTGGATTGGAAGGACATTTAGCAAACACAACCTGGATCTATCGTATATTCTTTGTAGTATGGATTTATTGAGATTCATGTTTTTTGTTCTCAGTGTTTAGTTTTAATTCTATAGCGGCTTTTATTTATACAAGCTTTTATTGGCTTTGGCTTGGCTTTATTTTTTATTGGCTTTTATTTATACAAGAGGTGCACACTTTATCAGTGATTTGTAATTTGATGTGTAAATATGCATGATGGTTGTGAATTCAGTCTTATTTAGGGATATTACATTATATTTTATCAGTTCTCCCAAGAAATATATAGTGGTTTATAGTTAAAAATTACATATATATATATATATACCGTATTTATCGGCGTATAACGCGCAGCGGCGTATAACACGCACCCCAATTTAGGAGGGAATTTTAAGGAAAAAAAAACTTTTAGGAGGGAAGTTGAAGGGAAAAAAACCTACATTTAAATGCCCATCATTGCAGCCTTCCCCAGTGCAGCCTTCCCCAGTGCAGCCTTCCCCAGTGCAGCCATGTCAGTGCAGCCATGTCAGTGCAGCCTTCCCCAGTGCAGCCTTCCCCAGTGCAGCCATGTCAGTGCAGCCTTCCCCAGTGCAGCCTTCCCCAGTGCAGCCTTCCCCAGTGCAGCCTTCCCCAGTGCAGCCTTCCCCAGTGCAGCCTTCCCCAGTGCAGCCTTCCCCAGTGCAGCCTTGTCAGTGCAGCCTTGTCAGTGCAGCCTTGTCAGTGCAGCCTTGTCAGTGCAGCCTTGTCAGTGCAGCCTTGTCAGTGCAGCCTTGTCAGTGCAGCCTTGTCAGTGCAGCCTTGTCAGTGCAGCCTTGTCAGTGCAGCCTTGTCAGTGCAGCCTTGTCAGTGCAGCCTTGTCAGTGCAGCCATGTCAGTGCAGCCTTCCCCAGTGCAGCCTTGTCAGTGCAGCCTTGTCAGTGCAGCCTTCCCCAGTGCAGCCTTCCCCAGTGCAGCCTTCCCCAGTGCAGCCTTCCCCAGTGCAGCCATGTCAGTGCAGCCATGTCAGTGCAGCCATGTCAGTGCAGCCTTCCCCAGTGCAGCCTTCCCCAGTGCAGCCTTCCCCAGTGCAGCCTTCCCCAGTGCAGCCTTCCCCAGTGCAGCCTTCCCCAGTGCAGCCTTCCCCAGTGCAGCCTTCCCCAGTGCAGCCTTCCCCAGTGCAGCCTTCCCCAGTGCAGCCTTCCCCAGTGCAGCCTTCCCCAGTGCAGCCTTCCCCAGTGCAGCCTTGTCAGTGCAGCCTTCCCCAGTGCAGCCTTCCCCAGTGCAGCCTTCCCCAGTGCAGCCTTCCCCAGTGCAGCCTTCCCCAGTGCAGCCTTGCCCCAGTGCAGCCTTCGATCAACGGTCCCTGCTCCCTGTGCTTCAAAATCGCCGACCGCGATTTGAAAATGGCGCCGCCGGCGCCGAAATACACAGAGCCGGTCCTCGGCTCTTTCCGGCGGCTCTCGTTTACTTTCGGCTCCACTCGTAGTCCCGAGCGGAGCTATCCGAGTAGGTTCGGATAGCTCCGCTCGGGACTACGAGTGGAGCCGAAAGTAAACGAGAGCCGCCGGAAAGAGCCGAGGACCGGCTCTGTGTATTTCGGCGCCGGCGGCGCCATTTTCAAATCGCGGTCGGCGATTTTGAAATTTTGACAGCTCAGGATCGCAGGGTATCGGCGTATAACACGCACCTGCGACTTTCCCCTGATTTTAAGGGGAAAAAAGTGCATGTTATACGCCGATAAATACGGTATATATATATACACACACACACACACACACACACACACACACACACACACACACACACACACACACACACACACACACTTACTTGCCAAAAGTATTGGGACGCCTGCCTTTACACACACATGAACTTTAATGACATCCCAGTCTTAGTCCGTAGGGTTCAATATTGAGTTGGCTCCGCCCTTTGCAGCTATAACAGCTTCAACTCTTCTGGGAAGGCCGTCCACAAGGTTTAGGAGGGTGTCTATGGGAATGTTTGACCATTCTTCCAGAAGAGCATTTGTGAGGTCAGGCACTGATATTGGATGAGAAGGCCTGGCTCACAGTCTCCACTCTAATTCATCCCAAAGGTGTTCTATCGGGTTGAGGTCAGGACTCTGTGCAGGACCAGTCAAGTTCCTCCACCCCAAACTCACTCATCCATGTCTTTATGGACCTTGCTTTGTGCACTTGACCAAATCATTTGGTGGAGGGGGGATTATGGTGTGGGGGGTTGTTTTTCAGGGGTTGGGTTTGGCCCCTTAGTTCCAGTGAAGGGAACTCTTAAGGCGTCAGCATAACAAGACATTTTGGACAATTTCATGCTCCCAACTTTGTGGGAACAGTTTGGGGACGGCCCGTTCCTGTTCCAACATGACGGCGCACCAGTGCACAAAGCAAGGTCCATGAAGACATGGATGAGCGAGTTTGGGGTGGAGGAACTTGACTGGCCTGCACAGAATCCTGACCTCAACCCAATAGAACACCTTTGGGATGAATTAGAGCGGAGACTGTGAGCCAGGCCTTCTCGTCCAAGATCAGTGCCTGACCTCACAAATGCTCTTCTGGAAGAATGGTCAAACATTCCCATAGACACACTCCTAAACCTTGTGGACGGCCTTCCCAGAAGAGTTGAAGCTGTTATAGCTGCAAAGGGCGGAGCCAACTCAATATTGAACCCTACGGACTAAGACTGGGATGTCATCAGATCGTGTGTGTAAAGGCAGGCGTCCCAATACTCTTGGTAATATAGTGTGTGTATGTATGTACGTGTGTGTATGTGTGTATGTATGTGTGTGTGTATATATATATATATATATATATATATATATATATATATAATATTTTCTCAGGTCTAAAAACTACCACATTAAAAGGTAAATATAAAATATCAAATATTGAATATTTTGTATTTTCTTTTATGGCCAGAAGGTGGTGCTCTTAGTTCTTTTCGTTTCCAGACTCTCTTATTGCAACTTTGTTTACAGACCACAGTAACTCAAGCTGTACTTTAAACCTATTACTGAATGAGTCGGTGACTTTTTTCCCCCCTACATGATGGTTCTATTCAAACACTGTACTGAAGTTTTAATTAGTGAAGCAAACTGGAAGTACAGAGCGTCCACTGTGCTGGCTCCCAGTGCTCTGGGAATCTTGTACCAAGTGTGCACCCTGTATTAAATGTGTAAAACAAATATTTTATATAGTGTGTGTGTGTGTGTGTGTGTACATATATACACACATTTTTATTATTATTATTTTTTTAACAAAAAATAGAGAGCATTGTATGTTAAGTAACAATATGACTGCATTCTCTGTTCTCTGTACATCTCAGAGAAAGTGTGGTTAGTTGCTCTTTAATAGGGATGTTTGCTTTTTTTTTCTTTGTGTCTCTGTGTCATATCTAATAAGTTAGGTTTGTGGTAGATGGGCATCAAACGTAGCATTGCTAATGCCTGGCTATGGTTGAGCCACAAAAATAGAAATTGCTTCATCAGTTTCATTAGGAGAGAATGTAGGAAGGTTTGGGAGAACCAACTTTTTTTAGAGCATAAAGAAAAAAAAAAAATAAGGGTAGGGTTAAGAAAAGGGGTAGGTATTAGGCCAGCTTGGTGGGGGGAGTTGGGAAAAGGGTTTTTGTCCCACAGGGTTGACCACCTACTCTCTTCTATAGATCTATACTTATTGTTAAATTATATAAAACATCAGTTTTAGAATGAATAAACAAAATTGTAGAATTTATATCAAATCCGTTAATATACTGTATCTATTTAGCATAAGGGACTTAAAGAGATGAACATAAATGTGTTCTAGCTGTTGGCCAGTACTCCTAGGGACATTCAGGTCTCCATCTTGTCCTCTAGGTATGCGGGATCCTAGACGTCATCCACAGCCTCCTGAAAGCCAACATCAGCAACGAGCAGCTGTACTGCTTCCTGCTGGAGCCCGGCAGTGTGGAGGTCTTCTACTACCTGCTGGTCCAGAAGAGGTTCTCCGACCAGCTGAGGGAGAAAGTGTTTAAGGTCTGTACAGAAGATGTTTCTACCATAACCAACTACTGCCATCGGGGGGGGGGATATAAAGCTTGCAGGTCTCTATTAATCAAGAAACCAAACTGGCATTGGGTGGAAGGGCATGCTGCTGTCTAATTCCTGTCTAGCGGGAGGGTCACAGTTTGACCCGATGGAAAGTATTGTGCTTTTTTTGGTATAAAAATATATATACTACATGGATAAAGTATTTGGACCCATCTGCAAATGATTGTCTCTGGAATTAAAGACCCAGAACTGGTATCTTGAGCGCTCAGACACTTTTGAACTTTTATAGAGTATGTAGCCTAGACATGTGCGGCTCATTTAGTTCCGAATCGAACTTCGGGCAAATTTTTTGTAATTCAATTAATTTAGATGTTTCCAAATTACGATAGTTGTTTAAAACGAATTTGGAATAATGAAACAAAATTTGGCCGAAAATGGAATTAGAATAGAATTTGAAAACAAGAGTATAGTATTCGTTCTGCACATGTCTAATGTAGTCTAAAGCAGGGTTTCTCAACCAGGGTTCCATAGAACCAAGGGGTTCCTCCAAAGGTTGCCAGGGGTTCCTTGCGCAAAGGAGTGTGTAAGGGGGGGGGGGGGGGGGGGCTGTTTTTCCACTGCTCAATAATGTGGATGTCCTTCCACCGCTGACCTTCAATATAAGGGGTCTTTCTCCCACTGGCCACCGATATGAGGTCCTTCTCCCACTCACCACCAATATATGGGACCACTGCATTAACTACCAATCTAAGAAGGTGCCTTCCACTGACCACTAATGTATGGGGTACCACAATTTACACCATTTGTGGTTTTTTTTTTTTTTTTCTGACCATTATTATTCCATTTCATGATCGTTCTAAAAAAATGTTTTAAAGAGCAGAGGAGTGTTAAAAAACTGATCTGGATGTCAAATATACATATTATTTTATGTATTATTATATTTAGAACTTACCTACCATGCAAATGTGTTATAAGCTAAGGATGTAATGATTTAGCAGGGGTTCCCCGAGACATGACCATTATTTTTAAGGGTTCCTCTGGTTGGGAATGGCTGGAGCCCCTTTGAAATGATGGAGTTCAGGTGTTTCCAGCGTAGGGTACTGTTACTTTTACATCATACAAAAACAATTGTGCTCTTCCAATCTTGTGGTAGCATTTTGGTGAAGACCCTTTTCTGTTCCACCATGACTGTACACCCCGTGTACAAAACCAACTCTATAAAGACATGGTGTGACCAGTTTAGTGTGGAACTAGAGTGTTCTACACAGAGCCTTGACCTCAACCCTGCTGAACCTCAGAAAAATGGGCTCAAATTCCCACAGACACCTTCCAATTCATATGGAATGTTTTCCTAGATGAGTGAAGGATGTTATGGCCGCAAAGGAGGGGCAACTCTATATTAATGGCCGTGCATTTAGAATAAGGGGGAAACTCCATATTAATGGCCAAGGTTTTGGAATACCTTGTGGTAACAGTTTGGTGAGGACCCTTTTTCCCCATTCATCTTTCAGGACAGCACCATAGAGAGACACCGGCTCCTCCCCTCTTAGGAAACACCGCCTTCCAATTCAATATTTAAATCTCATCCTCCCAACGGCCCCTCAGTTCAGGTGTTTCCTCCGGTGGGGAGACACTGCTTGGGAACCGTGGCGGATCAGTCAGGGAGACTGAAGCCAAAGATTTGGTGTGAGGAAGAGGGGGAGTCGGGTCTCTCTAGCTCTTTCCCTCTACTATTGTTTATTCAGTTAGGTAAAGGCTGGGGAAGCCATACTTACCTGTTTTTAAAACTGAATTGGCGCGCCTCAGCCTCTCTTGGGGAAAGAGACAGCTGAGGAGGTCCGTGTTTCTTCTGCCCAGGGGGGCGCTGTGGGAAGTGCCTGAGTCTCTCCTGCTTGTGCAGCCAGCGTTTGAAGCTCTATGGCCGGGTCGGATGACGGGTGACGTCAGTTCCGGCGAGGGCGGGCACTTCCGACGATTCCGCGTCTTCCGGTTCCGGACGCGGGGAAAGAAAACGGCCCGAGCGTTCGGCTGGTGCGACCCTCTTGCTTTGCTGTAGAGTCAGCTGTCGGGGGAAACGATCGACCACCATCCTCAGCGGACATGTCTGAGACAGAGGTCTCTAGAACTGCTCCAGGAGACAGTAGCACCAGCCATGCTAAGGTAAGTGGAACCCTGGGGTGGTGTTCCCTTACCTAAATCCCGATAGCTTCACGGGTGTTCTCCCCTCACTGGTGGTTGGGGGGAAGGGGAGTGTGTCTGGGACCCTGGTGGTGGTTGGTCCTGGGGGGGGCACTCCTGGTGGTCCTCTGTAAAAGCACTGGTGGGATTGGGCATTTATGGCGACTCTCTCTCTTTCTTTTTCAGAAAGCCACAGAGAAAAGCAAGTCGCCTTATGGTTCAAAGAAAAAATGCCCCTCTTGTAGAGTTAGTATGGGGGAATCCTGGACCAAGGCACTTTGCAAGGAGTGCATTGATGGATTAGTCAGGGAACAGGCAGCAGAACAGGGTACAGATCTTGCTGCATCCGTCAAAGAGCTTTCTAGCACCTTTCAGTCCTTTAAGGCACTCTTTTCTAGCTTCCAGTTGCCGCAAGCCCAAAGCAGTCCTTTACCAGTGCAGCAGAGTGTTACACCTAGCCCAGTGGATACTCCCTCTGTTAGTGGAGAGAGACCAGGGGGCTCCAGAGTGGAAATTGAGGAGGAGCCAGATAGCACCGCTTCAGATTCTCAAAGGGAATCGGATGTGGAGGAGGTGGATGGGGAATCCACAAAAACCTCTCGCTATAAGCTTTCCCTGGACGAAGTGGAGGAGCTCTTGGGAGCTATTCACACCACTTTGGGAATTCAGGAAGAAAAGAAGGTGTTATCGCTCCATGACCAAATGTACAAAGGTCTTGGGGAACAAAAAAGGAAGGATTTCCCAGTCCATGATGTATTGGTTGAGGCCATAAAGAATGAATGGAAAGATCCTGAGAGAAAACCTTTCTTTTCAAGGGCTTTGAAGCGAAGGTTTCCTTTTTCAGAAGGGGAGTCTCTAGTCTGGAATAAGACCCCTAGGCTGGATGCTGCTTTTTCTCAGGTTTCCAGGCAAACAGATCTGGCCTTCGAGGACATGGGGGTTCTTGCAGACCCCATGGACAGAAGGATGGACTCTCTCTTAAAGAAGTCCTGGGATTCGTCACAGGGAAACCTTAAGCCTGCCATGGCGGTCACAGTAGTGGCCCGCAATATGGAATATTGGCTTACGCAGATAAAGGCGCATATTGAGGCAGGAACGCCAAAAGAGACTATTTTGGCTTCCTTTCCCATGCTACTTAAGGGTGTAGCGTATATTGCGGACGCTTCCGCCGAATCAGTGCGCATGTCCGCAAGGTCTTCAGCCCTCACTAATTCGGCTCGAAGGGCCCTATGGCTTAAGACGTGGCAAGGAGACAGCGCGTCTAAAGTTAAACTCTGTGGAATTCCCCTCACAGGAGATCTCTTGTTTGGCCCAGGGTTAGAGACCGTTTTAGACCGGACGGCCGATAAGAAAAAGGCCTTTCCCATTAAAAAGAAGTTTGGGGAGCAGGCTAAAAGAAAGTTTCGCCCCCAGAGAAAGTTTGAAACCCCAAAAGGAGAGCGGCAGAAAAAAGCTTGGGGGCAGAAGGGCAAGGGGCGGGGAGGGGCGATTTTTCGCCCTCCTGAACAGCCCAAGAAGACCCAATGACGGGGTAACCACGGTGGGAGGAAGATTGGGGGCCTTCCTCCCACAATGGGAGATGATCACCTCCAACCAGTTTGTGTTAGGGATCATAAGAAGAGGTTACCAGCTAGAGTTCTCAGAACCTCCTCAGCACAGACTTCTGGTCACCGAGCTGCCAAAGTGTGCAGAGAAAGCGTCAGCTCTTCTATCCTCCCTACAGGAGTTAGAGGAACAAGAGGTGATAGTGAGGGTTCCTGTAGAGGAGATAGGCAGAGGCTTTTACTCCCACATTTTTGTGGTCCGCAAGCCTTCGGGAAAATTCAGGCTTATCATGAATCTGAAGCCTCTGAATGTCTCAATTACCTACAGGAAATTCCGGATGGATTCTATCTATTCGGTGAAAGCGCTTCTTCCCCCAAATTGCTTCATGGCGTCAATAGACTTAAAGGACGCTTATCTGCACATTCCAGTCGCAGAAAGTTACCAGAGGTTTCTCAGACTGGCGGTGAGAACTGGGGAAGGAACGTTTCATCTACAGTTCAAAGCACTCCCCTTTGGACTATCCTCTTCCCCCCGCATCTTCACCAAAGTGATGGTGGAGGTCCTGGCTTTCTTGCGGCTCAGAGGCATCTCTGTAGTCGCGTACCTGGACGACCTACTCCTGTTTGCTCCTTCCCCGGAGCAGTTGTACCAGGATCTTCAGGTAGCAAGAGACAGCTTAGAAAACCTGGGATGGTTCTTGAACCTGGAAAAATCCAGTTTGGTTCCGGCCCAAAAGGTCACCTTCCTGGGCTATGTACTGGATTCGACAAAACAAAAAGTGTTCCTTCCAGCAGAAAAAATCCAGAAGGTGGACAGAGCAATATTACTGCTCCAGGGCAGCAGTCAGATCTCAGTAAGGAAAGCAATGTCAGCACTGGGCTTACTGACTTCCACGCTTCCGGCAGTTCAGTGGGCAGGGCTGCACTTTCGCCCCCTACAGCTGTTTATTCTGAGTGTCTGGGACCACAGTCCAGCATCTCTGGACTCCCTTATATCTGTGCCAAGTCAGGTCAAAAGGTCCCTCTGGTGGTGGAGGAAAGGGTCCAATCTCTCACAGGGCCTGGAGTGGGTTCTTCCAGTGTCCATAACGGTTACGACCGATGCGAGCGGCACAGGGTGGGGAGCACACCTAGATTCCAAGATGATGCAGGGCACCTGGGAAAAAGAAGACGCAAAGAAGTCCTCGAACTGGAGGGAACTGAGAGCAATAGAGTTGGCTCTCAGAGCTTTTCAGAGAGAACTCCTGGGGCAGCATGTGAGGGTCCGTTCGGACAACTCATCAGCAGTGGCCTACATCAACAGGCAAGGGGGAACCAGGAGCAGATCCTTGTGGGGTCTGGCAGAATCCATCCTCAGGTGGGCCGAAGGGAGCATTCTCTCTCTCTCTGCAATACATCTGAAGGGGGAGCAGAACCACGTAGCAGATTTTCTGAGCAGAAAAATGCTGAAGGAAGGCGACTGGGTCTTGAACCAGGACATCTTCGAGATGATTACTCGGAAGTGGGGGGTCCCCTCCGTGGATCTCTTCGCCTCAAAGGCGAATACGAAAGCTCGTCTGTTCTTTTCCCTAAACAGATGGGACGGAGCAGCCGGGGTGGACGCACTAGCTCAGAGCTGGCGTTTCTCAAAGTGTTATGCTTTCCCCCCTCCCGTAATGATTCCAGCAGTTCTGAGAAAATTTCGGTCAGAAGACACAACCCTCATTCTGATCGCACCACACTGGCCAAGGAGGCCGTGGTTCTCCCTCTTGAAGAGTCTGACAGTGGAGCCTCCCTGGATTCTGCCTATCCGGGAGGATCTTCTCTCTCAGGGTCCAATCTGTTGCCCTCAGGTGGAGCGATGGAACCTCGCAGCGTGGCTACTGAGGAAGAATTGCTAAAGGGCAAAGGTTTCTCGGATCGGCTAGTGACAACTCTCCTAAATTGCAGGAAAAGAGAGACGCAAGCCATTTACCTAAAGGTGTGGAAACGCTTTAACAGTTGGTGCACAGAAAGCTCCTTCGATGTACGAAGTTCTGTAGCAGTATTAGAGTTTCTGCAGGCAGGAGCGGACAAAGGATTAGCCCTTAGCACCTTGAAAGGACAAGTATCGGCACTAAGCGTTTTCCTGGAAAAGCCGCTAGCTATAGATCCTTGGGTAGCTAGGTTTTTTAGAGCTTTAGGCAGACAGAGGCCTGTTAAAAGTTCCCCATTCCCAGTGTGGGATCTTTCCTTAGTTTTACAGTCTCTTACAGGGGATCCTTTTGAGCCATTGGAATCCTGTACCTTGAAGTTGATCACCCTCAAAACTGTGTTTTTGGTGGCGATCACCACAGCAAGGAGAGTAAGTGAACTCGAAGCCCTTTCTATTAGGGCGCCTTTTTTTCAGGTTTTTCCGGACCGTTTGATTTTTAAAACGGATCCGGCCTTTTTACCAAAAGTGGCCTCTAGTTTTCATAGGGGCCAGGAAATTATTTTACCTACCTTCTGTTCGAATCCTGTGAGGGAACAGGAGCATATTTTTCACAAACTGGACGTTAGAAGGTGCGTCCTTCAGTACTTAGATAGTACAAAACAGTTTAGGAAATCCGATTCTTTTTTTGTATTGTTTTCAGGGGCTAGGAAAGGGTTCAAAGCCTCTAGACGATCGATAGCCAGATGGTTAAGGTTGGCCATTAGCCAGGCCTATGTAATCGGGGGTTTGGAGCCCCCGGAGGGTATTAAAGCACATTCCACCAGGGCAGTGGCAACTTCTCAAGCAGAGTGGGCTGGTGCTTCTCCGGAGCAGATCTGTAGAGCAGCAACGTGGTCCAGTTTTTCCACGTTTGTGAAGCATTACAGATTGGACCTGCTGTCAGCCAAAGACCAAGCCTTTGGGCGTAAGGTGCTGCAGGCAGTAGTCCCTCCCTAAGGTAAGGTGCTCGCTTATCCTCTCTATGGTGCTGTCCTGAAAGATGAATGGGGAAAAACGGAGTTACTTACCGGTAACATCCTTTTCCAGGAATCTTTCAGGACAGCACTAGTACCCACCCAGGTTTTTGATTATCTATGAGAACTCATCGCATGAGAACGTCAGGTAAGATAAAGATTTGTATGACGTATTCTTGTGTCTCCCCAGCTGGCCGGAGGAACTCGGGAAGAACTGAGGGGCCGTTGGGAGGATGAGATTTAAATATTGAATTGGAAGGCGGTGTTTCCTAAGAGGGGAGGAGCCGGTGTCTCTCTATGGTGCTGTCCTGAAAGATTCCTGGAAAAGGATGTTACCGGTAAGTAACTCCGTTTTTTTTTTTTCCACCGTGACTGTGCCGCTGTGTACAAAGCTGGCTCCATAACGACATGGTATGGCCAGTTTGCTGTGGAGGAACTCAAGTGTTCTGCACAGAGCCCTGACCTCAACCCTACTGAACATCTTTGAGATAAATTGGAATGCCAATTTTGAGCCAGGTCTTCTCATCCAACATCAGTACTTAACCTCACAAATGTTCTTTTGGCTGAATGGGCTCAAATTCCTATAGACATTTACAGAGCAATTCAGTCCAAATTAATTAATTTTTTTTTAGAAATTTTCAAAGTAGTCTTAGTTTTGTAGTTGCATAGTTGGTGAGGTTGAAAAAAGATACAGGTCCATCAAGTCCAACCTGTGTGTGTGCGCTTTTATGTCAATATTACATCCTATATCCCTGTATGTTATGGTCGTTCAGGTGCTTATCTAATAGAGTTTTGAAGTTATCGATGCCCCCCACTGAAACCACTGCTTGTGGAAGAGACCGGACCATTCAGAGTACTCCCTATTTATCACTACCCTCTGAACTCACCCCTGTAGCCAGTTTTCAATCCATGTACTCACCCTATGGTCCATGCCAACGGACCTTATTTTCTACAGTAAATGTTTATGGGGAACTGTGTCAAATGCTTTTGTAAAATCCAGATACACCACGTCTACGGGCCTTCCTTTATCTAGATGGCAGCTCACCTCCTCATAGAAGGTTAATAGATTGGTTTGGCAAGAACGATTCTTCATGAATCCATGCCGATTACTGCTAATGATATCGTTCTTATTACTAAAATCTTGTATATAGTCCCTTATCATCCCCTCCAAGAGTTTACATACTGTTGATGTTAGGCTAACTGGTCTGTAATTCCCAGGGATAAATCTTGGTCCTTTTTTAAATATTGGTGCTACATTGGCTTTTCTCCAATCTGCTGTTACCAATTTGTTTGTGTATGAGGATTGAAATACATGAGTAGAACCAGAGTTTGCTTTCCTGACAGGTTTTCTTTATGTCTTGGGATCTCTTTGCTCAGACTCCTATCTATTTAACCTGAATAATCGCTGTCCCCTCCAGGTCCTCTACAAGTTAATCAAATATGAGAAAGTCAATGATAGGCTCAAGCATCGTCTGAAGCTGAAGGATATTGGATACCAGGGACTCATCTCCTTCCTGAATGATGTTCCTGTGTCCATGCTGCTGATCCGCTGTCTCTCAGAACAAGTCTTGGGCTCTGGTAAGCTCTTTTCTCTCTCTAGTTTTTTCTGAGATATATATATTAAACCCTGGGCCAATGACTTGGGTGGTGAAGGCAGTATTTGTGTTTCTGGGCGCGGTCCCCTCTGCTGTCAAGACCTGGCCCTAAACAGAGTTGCATCAAGTTTCAGCTGTCTCATGTCACTTGGTCCCCCACTAGACCACCAGGGAACATAAGGAACATTAGGAAATTTCTTTGGAGGATCAGTGGCCATTACAATGCCATAGGAGGCCACACAATTTATGATGGCGGCCCAGTATTCAACAGAGGGGCTTTAGAAGGGAACATTTTAGGATGGCTTCACACTCGCCAGTGCTCTGAAAAGCAATCTGTGGTGGATCACTTTTCAGAGCACGGCTAAGCCGCTACCTCCTGTTTTGTTCTTTGTTTTTTTTATGTAACATTTCTGCCGAATGGGCCAATAATGGGGCAAATGCACTCCAATCGCGAGCCGAGCGTTTGGCTCATAGTTGCGGCACGGCCTTATTGACTTGAATGGCCAAGTTTGACAGATTGTGCCGTCTGTCAACTTGAATGTTGTGTTAAATTTTAAAAATATTAACAACCTCCTCTGTCTGTTGCCTAACTTTTAGGTGGGCAACCATTTTCGATGAGATTTTGGCGGATACAAATTTGCTAAATATGTAAAAAGTTTGTCAGAATCACTACATTCATCCCTCATGGGGATGTTACCCAACAAGCAGTTTTTGGTTAATGTGCAGGTCAGGAGATAAAACACATGAACCAAAGCCTGTGTGCTGTGCTCTGTCTTTATAAATGCTCATTTTTTATCTCTGCAGATTTAACTCCTAATTACAGAGATCTTCTAGCTGTGGTTTATCTGTCGCACAGGGCAGAGCTCTCAGTCAAGCTGGACGTTTGCAGGAAGGTAACTTCAGTGATCCTGTAGCCCTTTAAAAACTTTCTGTACCCTTTTAAATCTATCATTAACATTTGACACCATTACTTTTAATTTTCTTGCAGCTCTTCCATCTGATCTATTCCCAACAAGACATTGTGCGACAGCTGGCCAAGCAGCCTGGCTGGCAGGACTTATTGACCAAACTTTACATCAAAGAGTCATATGAGACGAGGCCCCGTTTTCTAAGCAGCCCATTGTATGGAGGCACCAGGTGCCCATTAAAACGGATGGGCAGCAGCAAGGACTCGGAGTCTGGGTCTTGCAAGGAAGGCAACAATGGAACCCATGGATCAGTGGACAACGCTGATGCAGATGCTGTATTTCCAGTGGGTTTTGAGGCCTCAGACATGGACTTCTCTGAAGGCTTTTCTGACCATTCCTTGTCTCCAGCAGCCAAAGAGAAACCCTTCCATGCCTACAATTTTAAGTCATTTGACTCCTCAGACCAGGCCAGTCATTCCTCCTCTAACCTTGTTGACCTTCCTGGCTCTGAGGAGGTGAGCTGCAGTGATGGACCTCCATATGACAACATCTACCAGCCTTTGTCTCCGTTCTCCATGTCACCCTTTGATCTGAGGCTAGATTTGGGAAGTTCAAGCTCTGCAGCTACCATGGAGAGTGGGAACCAGACGCCAGTCAGCCAGCCGGGGACACCATCCCCGCTAGAGACCTTCAAGCCTTTTCCTGGGATGAGAGTTCGGAAGAGTTCCAGCTTGTCTAATGTCCTGGATGAAAACAGCTACCAAGAGACGTTACCCAGTGACACCATCTCAAATACCAGCAACCCCCAGGTAGCCACCCATCCTCTGTCACAATTATCTTCACCTTTCTCTATCTTTTAAAGTTAAGCTCTACCAACTTAGTGGGGAAGAATTGGAACCTCCATCAAGTTCTCTCTTTGTGGAGATTTCCTCTCAAACAGGAAAGAGGTTCTTACTCTTCCCCAATCTATCCAAAGCTTAAGAAAAACATTTTGGCTGGTGATGGCCTTTAAGACCCAGTCCATTCAAAAAGACTAGTATATGCAAGCCACAGGCTTACTTTGTCCAGCAACACTCTCCTTTTTGTTTGACCTTCTCTTCCATAAACCTGTCCCTTATTCTCCCTGTGCAAGGCTGCTTCTATGTAGTATGACTGGGCGCCATTGGTATCTCCTTATGGAGAATGGATCCCAGTCGCATTTCCTCCTCTCTTCAATTTAGGTAGGGGAGCAGTGATGTACTTGTGGCATGCTTCCTTCAATGGGTTGGTATGATCTTCAAAGGGTGGGCACTGTCTCCATAGGCATTGATTGACAGCTTTGTGGCTGGTGATTTATAATTATAAAAACAAGCCATCTGGAAGGTTCTGTTATACTCTAGACCAGAGGTCTCAAATCTTTTGAAACAAAGGGCCAGTTTATTTCTCTTCAAACCTTAGGGGGCTGGACTGTGGCCAATGGGAGTGGAAAATGCACTGGCATCAGTGGGAATAAACAATGCCCTAGGCTTAGTGGTCAATAGGAATACAAAAATTGCATCATTGATGTCAGTGAGAGGAATAGTGCCCCATTATTGGTGTCAGTGGGAGAAATAGAGCCTCGTAATTGGTGTCAGAGAAGTAGTTCCCCATCTCTGGTGTCAGTGGTAGGAATTCTGCCCAGTCTTTGGTGTCAGAGAGAGGTATAGTGCCCCAAGGGCTGAATAAAAGCAAGCAAAGCGCCACAATCAACTCGTAGGCTGCAGTTTGGAGACCCCTGCTCTAGACCAGGGATCTCCAAACTTTCTAAATGAAAGGCCAGTTTACTGTCCTTCAGACTTTAGGGGAGCCTGACTGTGTTCAGTGGGAGTAAACAATGCCCTATTTTTGGTATTATGGGGAGAAATAGTTGGTGTCAGTGGGAGGAATAGTGCCCCTATTTTTGTTGTCTGTGGAAGGAATACTGCCCCATCAATGGTGTCAGTGGCAGGATTTATACCCCACTGTTGGTGTCCGTGGCCAGAATAATGCCTAAATGACCACAGTTTGGAGACCACTGCTTTTGAATTTTTGATTTGGGAAGGTTGTGGTCTGTGTAACTCCCAACTGTTTTCAGTAGCCATGCATTGGCTGAAGGAGTTGGTGACCATGGTAACAATTCTAGTTCCGTTTGCCTCATAATTTTCCCTTCAGCAGACCCCCGAAGAAGAGCTGTGCAACCTTCTCACCAACATCATCTTCTCGGTCACCTGGAGAGGGGTGGAAGGCTCGGAGGATGCAGCGTGGAAGGAACGCGGTCAGGTCTTCTCAGTCCTCACTAAGCTTGGATCGGCCTGTGAGTTGGTGAGACCTCAGGATGAAATCAAACGAAGGTCAGCACCATGAAGAGTTTTTTCTGACAACGTTACATACAAAAGTTATTGTACATGAAGGCAAAACTTTCTTTTAAATTTGGATGGAGTATGAAGCGGTTAGAACCTCCTTTTTGTTTTCTGCTCTCTTTGTGTGTCCCAGCTGGGGAGATCCACCCGCTCTCTTTGTCCTTGGAAGTGAAAGTGATAAGAAAAATCTCAAATTTTACATTCAAAGGGGAAATCTTGAAATGGGGACACTCTCAATGGGATACAGACAGCAAAAAATATTTGATTGGCGTTTCTAAGCTTTACTCTATCCAACCCAAAAAAAAGTTTTGACTTTTGATATACTTTAAATAAGATTTGCTTTTTCAATGTATTTATTTTTCTTTCAGCCTGCTGGAGATGATGCTGGAGTCAGCTTTTACAGACATTAAGGAGGCCCCCCCCTCCACCATGCCTGGCCTCATTCAGAATGTGTTGAAACTCCTGAGACTTCTCCAAGATTTCCTATTTTCGGAAGGAAACAGCAATGAGGTCCTCTGGAGTGAGAAGGTACAGTTATGATCTTCAAAATGTTTTTTTTTTTATTAACTTGATATTCTAGGCAATGTAACAAGACTATTTTGCATTATAAGGCTCTTAATGTTTACATTTGAGTCCCTCCACCAGGCACACTTCTGGACTTCTCTGGACATCAAGGATGCTTACTTGCATCTGTCCATTTTTCCAGCTTTGCCCTACAGTTTTTGTTTGCCAGTGTCCAATTATCTTGTAGTTGGTGCTATAACCCAATGGGTAAAGACTTCACATTTTTTGAACTTGGTGTAAAATCCTTTTCTTGGAGGCCAATGGACCATTGGCCAATGGATTATTGGCCACTGAACCATTGGTAACCAAACCATTGAACCATTAACCCATGAACCATTGAGCCATTAACCCATGGACCATTGAACCATGAACCATTGAACCATTAACTCATGAACCATGAATGATTGAACCACAACTCATGAACCATTAACCCACAACTCGTGAACCATTAACCCACAACTCGTGAACCATTAACCCACAACTCGTGAACCATTAACCCACAACTCGTGAACCATGAACCCGTGATCCATGAACCCGTAAACCATGAACCCGTGATCCATGAACCCGTGATCCATGAACCCGTGATCCATGAACCCGTGATCCATGAACCCGTGATCCATGAACCCGTGATCCATGAACCCGTGATCCATGAACCCGTGATCCATGAACCCGTGATCCATTAACTCATGAACCATTAACCCAAAACTCGTGAACCATTGAACCATAACCCGTGAACCATTGAACCGTGAACCATTAACCCACAACTCGTGAACCATTAACCCACAGCTCGTGAACCATTAACCCACAGCTCGTGAACCATTAACCCACAGCTCGTGAACCATTAACCCACAGCTCGTGAACCATTAACCCACAGCTCGTGAACCATTAACCCACAGCTCGTGAACCATTAACCCACAGCTCGTGAACCATTAACCCACAGCTCGTGAACCATTGAACCATTAACTCGTGAACCATTGAACCATTAACTCGTGAACCATTGAACCATTAACTCGTGAACCATTGAACCATTAACTCGTGAACCATTGAACCATTAACTCGTGAACCATTGAACCATTAACTCGTGAACCATTGAACCATTAACTCGTGAACCATTGAACCATTAACTCGTGAACCATTGAACCATTAACTCGTGAACCATTAACTCGTGAACCATTAATTCATGAACCATGAACCATTGAGCCATTGAACCATGAACCATTGAGCCATTGAACCATGAACCATTGAACCATGAACCATTAACCCATTAACTCATGAACCATTGAACCCACAAACCACTCCCGGACTTCTCTGGACATCAAGGATGCTTACTTGCATCTGTCCATTTTTCCAGCCTTGGCCTACAGTTTTTGTTTGCCAGTGTTCAATTATTCTGTAGCCGGTACTATAACCCGAAGGGTAAAGACTTCACATTTTTTGAACTTAGTGTAAAATCCTTTTCTTGGAGGCCAATGGACTATTGGTAACTGAACCAGTGAACCATTAACTCATGAACCATGTACCATTGAACCTTGAACCCATGAACCCTTGAACCATTAAAATGTAAGTCCACCCTAACACTAAAATCCCTGCATCTACAGACATCCACAAGCTAACACTAACCTATCTAGCCCCGTAAAGAAGAGATCATTATACATACTTTTTTTTTAAACCAATCTGATCCGGTCTCCAGCGGCAGAAGCTCTGCAGAGGACACAGCCGACAATGGCTGTGAAATGAATGGGGAGTGACATCGCCCATAGACTTACAATGGGGCTTCCGTTGTCAGATGTGTTCTCTGCACCTGCCTCCACAGCAAAGCCACGGCTGACAACACCGCATGGTATCGGGTCGGACCGGCTTAAAAAAAAGTATGTATACTGAATTTTTTTTCTTTACAGGGCTAGATAGGTTAGTGTTAGATCGCGAATGTTTGTAGATGCAGGGATTTTAGTGTTAGGGTGGACTTCTACTAACCCATGAACCTTTAACCGTTGAATCGCTAGCCCAAAGAACCATTGAACCCATAGAACCATTGAACCCATAGAACCATTGAACCCATAGAACCATTGAACCCATAGAACCATTGAACCCATAGAACCATTGAACCCATAGAACCCATAGAACCCATTGAACCCATCGAACCATTGAACCCATTGAAGCCATTGAACCCATTGAAGCCATCGAACCATTGAAGCCATCGAACCATTGAAGCCATCGAACCATTGAAGCCATCGAACCATTGAAGCCATCGAACCATTGAAGCCATCGAACCATGGAACCATTAACCCATGAACCTAGAAACATCGAACGATAGAACCATTAACCATTGAACAAGTGCCCAACCCTCTTTGTTTATGATCATGAGCATGCATGCAAATGCTGCTAGCTTCTGGTGGATGGGCAATATAGTGCCCATCTGCAAGCATGCGTGGAAATCCACCACACGTGTCGCAACGTTGTGGTTTAGTAACCCACTGTCTCCTGGGATATTGTGTCATAGCAATGTCAGGAGGCAGTGGGACCAAGCCTAGGCCAGAAACCTGGAGGTGTCTTCTTTCATCCCAAAAACAACCCTTGGGGTAAGCATTACAATGCATTTACTTAGCATTTGTGTAAGAGGGAGTGTGGGGGGGGGACAGAAAAATAAATTATTTGTGAGTTTATTTTTGCCTTAAATTCACTCCAAGATTTTAAGATAAGTGCCATCTTTTATCCTTGAAACTCTGATAAGTCTCCAAGCAAATACAATAGTACAGTAACTCTTTGCAGCCAATCAATACCTTGCTGACGTCAAACCAGTAGAGTTCCCTAATGTCCTTCCTGCAAGGTTCTCTGGCAGAAACCACATGACCGATGCCTCTGCATTGATCACATGACTTGTTGCCGGTGCAGTCCCAAAACCACCCTATTTAAGAAAATTGTAACCTTTTTTTTGTTTATTTATTACAGTATGGAGGATAATTATTTATTTTTATTATTATTATTATTATACAGGATTTATATAGCGCCGACAGTTTACGCAGCGCTTTACAACAACATTAGGGCAGACAGTACAAGTACAATACAATTCAATACAGGAGGAATCAGAGAGCCCTGCTCGTTAGAGCTTACAATCTAGGAGGGAGGGTCAAGTTATACAAAAGGGTAATAGCTGTGGGGGATGAGCTAATGGAGAAAATAATGCAGTTGTTAGATGGAGGCAGGATAGGCTTCTCTGAAGAGGAAAGTCTTCAGGGATCGCCTAAAAGTGGATAAATTTGGAGACAGTCTGACAGATTGGGGTAGGGAATTCCAGAGGATGGGCGAGGCTCGGGAGAAGTCCTGGAGGCGGATATGGGAGGAGGTGATGAGGGAGCTAGAGAGCAGGAGATCTTGGGAGGAACGGAGATGGCGTTTAGGTTGGTATTTTGAGACTAGGTTAGTGATGTAGCTGGGGGCACAGTTGTGGATGGCTTTGTAACTTATTGTTAGTATTTTGAATTTAATTCGTTGGGCGAGTGGCAGCCAATGGAGGGATTGGCAGAGAGGGGTAGCAGACACTGATCGGTTTGTAAGGTGGATGAGTCTGGCAGCAGCATTCATGATGGACTGAAGGGGGGATAGTCTATTTAAAGGTAAGCCAATGAGGAGGGAGTTGCAGTAGTCGAGGCGAGAGATAACCAGGGAGTGAATCAGGAGCTTTGTAGTTTCACTGGTTAGAAAGGGACGTAGTTTAGAGATGTTGCGGAGGTTGAGGCGGCAAGCTTTGGAAAGTGATTGGATGTGGGGCTGAAAGGAGAGTTCAGAATCTAGGATAACACCTAGCACCCTGACATGTGGGGACGGGTGGATGGTTTTGCCATTGCTCTTCACAGAGAAGTCAGGGGAAGAGGCACGTGGGGGAGGAAATATTATAAGCTCGGTTTTGGACAAGTTGAGTTTGAGGAAGTGGTGTGACATCCATACAGATATGTCGGTTAGTAAGTTAGTGATGCGTGAGGAGACTGATGGAGTGAGTTGAGGGGTGGAGAGATAGATTTGTGTGTCATCAGCATAGAAATGATATTGAAAGCCATGAGAGGCTATCAGCTGACCCAGGGAAGAGGTGTAGATTGAAAATAAAAGAGGTCCAAGAACAGAACCTTGGGGGACCCCGACAGAGAAGGGAAGAGGAGTGGAGGAAGTAGAATTGTAAGTGACACTGAAGGTGCGTTGGGATAGGTAGGATGAGAGCCACTGAAGAGCACAGTCACGGAGACCGATGGAGTGAAGTTTTTTTAGGAGGAGGGGGTGGTCAACCGTGTCAAAGGCAGCTGAAAGATCCAGAAGTAGGCGTACAGAATAGTGTCCGTTGGTTTTTGCAGTTAGTAGGTCATTTGTGAGTTTTAAAAGAGCAGTTTCTGTGGAGTGTTGAGGGCGAAATCCAGATTGAAGGGGATCAAGAAGGTTGTTTTTAATGAGGTGGTCACTCAGTTGGTTGTAAACCAGGCATTCAAGGAGTTTAGAGGAAAAGGGGAGCAAGGAGATAGGGCGTAGGTTGTTAAGATTGGTAGGGTCCAAGGATGGTTTTTTGAGTATGGGAGTGACCAGTGCATGTTTTAGAGCATCGGGGAAGACGCCAGAGGTGAGGGAGAGATTGAAGATGTGGGTTAGAGAGTGTAGGATGGAGTCAGAGGGTGACCGTAGCATTTGAGAGGGAACAGGGTCCAGGGGACAGGTAGTTAGGTGGGCGATAGAAAGGAGTTTAGCAACTTCGTCTGGAGTAGTAGATTTGAATAGAGGTAGTGTCAGTTGTATCTGTTGACATGGGGTCTTAGCTGGGGGAGATACCTGTAGAGTGGAGATTTCATCACGGATTGTATCAATCTTGTTTTTGAAGTGATTAGCGATTTCCTGGGCAGTGAGTAAATCAGTGGGGGGAGGCGGTGGAGGACAAAGTAGAGAGTTGAAGGTAGAGAAGAGTTTACGGGGATTGGATGAGAAGGTATTAATAAGAGTTGTAAAATAGGTTTGCTTGGCAGTGTGGAGGAAAGAATAGTATTTTTGGAGGGCAGATTTGTATTGGTTGAAGTCTTTGAGAGACTTAGTCTTGTGCCACAGACGCTCAAGAGCGCGACTACGTTTTTTGAGAATTTTAGTGTCATCTGTTTGCCAGGGTTGTAGGGGTCGAGGCCTGATTCTGCGTGTAGTAAGGGGAGCGAGCTTGTCCAGGGTGGAGGACAGAGATTTATTGTAGATGGACATGGCTTGGTTGGGGCAGGACAGGGGAGAGATTTTGTCATAGAGGTGGTCGGTAGCAGAGTAGAGGAGAGAGGAGTTGAAGTTGCGGAAGTTTCTACGGGTGACGGTTAGGCGATTGGAGGGAAAGGTGGTGGAAGACAGGGGGAGAGAGAAACTAATAAGGTGGTGGTCGGAGAGAGGAAAAGGATTGTTTGAGAAGTTGCATGGAGTGCATAGGTAGGAGAATACAAGGTTAAGGGTGTTGCCATCAGAGTGAGTAGAAGCCTGTACCCATTGCTTCAGGTCAAATGAAGAGGTTAGACTAAGAAGTTTAGAAGTAGCAGGAATGTTTGTATTAGCAGGGATGTTGAAATCACCGAGAAGGATTGTGGGAATTTCCGAAGAGAGAAAGTAGGGTAGCCAGGCAGAAAACTCATCAAGGAAAGTCGATAATGGTCCAGGGGGCCGGTAGATCACAGCAATTCTTAGGGAAGTGGGAGAGAATAGACGTATACAGTGGGCTTCGAATGATGAGAGTGAAAAAGAGGGAGGAGGGTGAATAACCTGGAAGGTGCTCTGGGGAGATAGGAGGAATCCCACTCCACCTCCCTTGCGTCCATTAGGCCTGGGGGAGTGAGTCCAGTGAAGGCCACCCTGGGAGAGGGAAGCAGGAGAAGGGGTGTCATATTCGTGGAGCCAGGTTTCTGTGAGAGCAAGTAGATTAAAGGAATTAGTGACAAAGAGGTCATGAACAGCAGTGAGTTTGTTGCAGACAGAGCGGGCGTTCCAGAGGGCGCAGGAGAGAGAGAGGCTGGTGTTGGCAAGAAGAGGAATGGAGACTAGATTGTGTAGATTGCGACTACTGCCAGAGGGTGTAGGGTGATGGTGATGGGTGTGTTGGGCACAGTTAAATAAAGTGGGCCCAGGGTTTGGGGAAATATCTCCAGCGATTAGGAGAAGCAGAAGAGTGAGGGAGGTAATATGAGAATATGATTTGTATGAGGGGACATGCTTTAGTATCCTGGGGGGTATGTTAGCAAGTGGACCTAGAGTTAGAAAGAGGTGATGAGTGCAGTAATAGGGGGAGGGGAGAAGTGAGGGTGATATGTACAGATTGTGGGGTGGAGCAGAGGGATGAAGAAAAGAGAGTTTGAGGAGAGAGGCAGCAATTGTGAAAAGGAGGAGAGGTAAAGAGAGCATGTTTCAGAGAGGAAGATGATAAAATTAGGAAATGGGGTCACCTGCAGTCTTTTATAGTTTGCTTTGTGCAAATCGCTGAAGTGCAAGAGCAGAAGTGTCACTTATTTTAAGAACGCCACTTCTTTGGAAGAACCCCCTGTATGTGCAGCCCCCTGTATGTGTTCCCCTGTAAGGAAGGCCTTGTTTTTATAATGAGTGTTGGGTGTGGGTTGAATCTGGCAATTAATCAATTAGGAGGGCATATTAGCAACACAGCTAGCAGGGCATAACTTTCACACCACAATCAAACTGCAAGGGGACTAAAAGGCCAAAATTGTAAAGATAAGGCAACCCATAATTTAGGTAAGACTTAATGGCTAAATAAACATTGAAATAATGTGAGCATGGCTACAGATGGAGTTGAAACAGTGGTGACAAACAGGTTTACCCAATAAGCTTTTTTGCAGTCATGCAATGTTCAGTTTTAAGGTATGTGGAGATATAAACGCAGGTTTACCCAATAAGCTTTTTTGTAGTCATGCAATGTTCAGTTTTAAGGTATGTGGAGATATAAACGCAGGTTTACCCAATAAGCTTTTTTGCAGTCATGCAATGTTCAGTTTTAAGGTATGTGGAGATATAAACGCAGGTTTACCCAATAAGCTTTTTTGCAGTCATGCAATGTTCAGTTTTAAGGTATGTGGAGATATAAACGCAGGTTTACCTGTGAAGAGAGAACAAAATGATCAGATGGATGGAGCAAGAGCGGAAGTGCCACTTATTTTAAGAACGCCACTTCTTTGGAAGAACCCCCTGTATGTGCAGCCCCCTGTATGATTTATTTAAATGTTTCTGAGACTAGTTTCACTTGGAAATCATTTAGGAAGAACTGGAAATATGCAATAAATATAAACTCTATAATGCTTCCTTTACCCAGCCATTGAATTATGGGCGCACCTATTGAATATATATGCTTTTATATTACCCTGTTCATGGGTGGGTATGCATTTGCTTGTATAAATCCTATCCTCCACAACAGTGGTCTCCAAACTATGGGGGTACTGTTTCTCCAACTGATACCAACAATGGGGCACCATTACTTCCACTGACACTAATGAATGAGGCACTATTCCTCCCACTGATACCAATGCTGGGACATTGTTTTCTCCCACTGATGCCAGGGCATTCTCTACTCCCACTGGCTGCAGTCCAGACCCCCTAAAGCCTGAAGGACAGTAAACTGGCCCTTTGTCTAGAAAGTCTGGAGACCCCTGTCTACATCCTTCCTGCTTGTCCTTGATTGTGTCAAAAACATGTTTCACCTCTTTTGTCCCTTTTCCCGATTGTAGATCTTTGAAGGAGTCAGTAACTTGCTGGACAAGTTGGGAGTTTGGTATTACTTGGTGAATGGGACATCGGACCTGAAGGAGATGGCTCAGATTGGACTTCGGATCATCATAGGGTTCATCAAGTTAGATGATCAGCAGGTGAGTAGTCCGCCTTTTAACGGTCTTCCAGTTTATTGGAATTAATTTTCTACTGGAGAATATTAATGTGGTAATATCTTGATTAAATTTCTAATGGGATTATGGGAAGAAACAAAGGGAACAGCCATGTTGGTTTATATATATGCTCATTGAAAATTATAAGCCCAACCAAAACAAAGAATTTGTGCTGGAGACTGGAAGCCACCTGACGGTTTCTTTCAACACTTGGGAGCTCTGTGGATGAGATTTTTCTTGACGGCTTCCCTGCTGTGGTCTTTTTGAGGGCTTGCCTCTCTCCTTGCTGGGTTTTTATTTACGTTCTGTTATGAAAATGATAGATGGAGATGCTGAGCAGGGAAACAATATGGATGACGGGAACACACAATGGTTTGTCCCTGCCCCCAGGTAGACAGGAAAAAAGCTGGAAATTATGACAGGGAGATCTCATGGCTAGAACATCTATAAGCATAGAGGTTGACTGCTCCATCTAAAATATCTTGTTTGGGTGGGCTGTTCCCCTTTAGATGCATTCATCAGCCTATGTAAAACTGCACAGCCTCCTCCAAAGTGCCTCCTCGCTGAAGAAGGAAGAGGCTTGTTTCCTGCTGGGGAACCTGCAGACTCCACTCCTGCAATCCCTCAATGCCAAGACGGAGGCCTACTCCTGCCTGGTGCCCATTATCCGCACGCTGATGGACCAGTGCTTCGAGTTACTACAGCTGCAGCAATATTTGCCATCCCTGCCACCTACCAATGGAAGCCCCACCTTCTATGAGGACTTCCAGAGTTTCTGTACCACCACCGAGTGGAGGCTCTTCATTGAGAAACATGTAAGACCAGTTATTCATTGCATGCTATAGAAAGAATATATGACCCAAACAGATATTATTTTATGTTTCTGTTATTCTTTTCTTTTATATTGTTTTCTTTAGTTTCTGTTCTAATTCCTCCTTCACACTAGTATACTGTAGGGCTAGTCTGTTGTAGGGTTGGTCTACCGCAGGCCTGGTCCATAGAAGGGATAGTCTAACCTAGGGCCCTCCACCAGAGGGCTGGTCTACCATAGGGCCCTCCACCAGAGGGCTGGTCTCCCCTAGGGCCCTCCACCAGAGGGCTGGTCTCCCCTAGGGCCCTCCACCAGAGGGCTGGTCTCCCCTAGGGCCCTCCACCAGAGGGCTGGTCTCCCCTAGGGCCCTCCACCAGAGGGCTGGTCTCCCCTAGGGCCCTCCACCAGAGGGCTGGTCTCCCCTAGGGCCCTCCACCAGAGGGCTGGTCTCCCCTAGGGCCCTCCACCAGAGGGCTGGTCTCCCCTAGAGCCCTCCACCAGAGGGCTGGTCTCCCCTAGGGCCCTCCACCAGAGGGCTGGTCTCCCCTAGGGCCCTCCACCAGAGGGCTGGTCTCCCCTAGGGCCCTCCACCAGAGGGCTGGTCTCCCCTAGGGCCCTCCACCAGAGGGCTGGTCTCCCCTAGGGCCCTCCACCAGAGGGCTGGTCTCCCCTAGGGCCCTCCACCAGAGGGCTGGTCTCCCCTAGGGCCCTCCACCAGAGGGCTGGTCTCCCCTAGGGCCCTCCACCAGAGGGCTGGTCTCCCCTAGGGCCCTCCACCAGAGGGCTGGTCTCCCCTAGGGCCCTTCACCAGAGGGCTGGTCTCCCCTAGGGCTGGTCTAACCTAGGGCTGGTCTCCCCTAGGGCTGGTCTCCCCTAGGGCTGGTCTCCCCTAGGGCTGGTCTAACCTAGGGCTGGTCTAACCTAGGGCTAGTCTAACCTAGGGCTGGTTTACTGAAGGGCTGGTCTGGGGGCTGGTCCATAGTAGAGCTAGTCTACCCTAGGGCTGGTTTACCATAAAGCTTTTATACAATAAAGCTGGTCTTCCCTAGGGGTGGTCCACTGTGGGCTAGTCTCTCCTCTCACACCGGTTCTCTCTTGTGATTTCTCTTTTTTGTTCTTTTTGCTTGCTTTTGATTTATTTTCTTTTTACTTTTCCTTATTTTTTCTCCTTTTTTTTCTTTTATCTTTCTCTCTTTTTTTCCTTTCATTCCTTTTTCTCTTCTTGTATTGGACTTTCTCTTTATTTCCTGCCTTACATTGGAGCTCTGTGGTTGGGCCCTTCTGATATCACAGGTCTGTCCCCTCCCTTCAGGTCCAGCCCACCATGGAGCAGTTTGAGAAGGACACATTTGCGAAGAGTCACCACCAGATGTCCTCCTTCTGGAACTCCTGCTATGATGCACTTATGAGCAGCTCGTTAAGAAGGGAGACCGAGAAAGGAGAGAGCAGAGACAAATTTAAGGTAAGAGGACTGGCAATCACTTTTTCTTATCCTGGAGTCCATCATGTTCTTTATGAAGTGTGTCACTGTACAGTTAAAGTTCTGACCAATAAGAAATGTTTAATCCTTTTAAGTCCGTTTATGAGCCCTCATAATGGACACAGCAGATGTGCAGACCTAGAATTTAAGTGCAGGGATGGTGGGAACCCCTCATAATGGGCACAGTAGATGTGCAGACCTGGGAATTTAACAGAGGGATGGTGGGAACCCCTCATAATGGGCACAGTAGATGTGCAGACCTGGGAACTTGACAGAGGGGATGGTGGGAACCCTTGCAAGTGTAAAGGTCCAGGGACTCTAAGGAGGGCTCGTGTGAACTCCCTAATTATGTGCCCAACAGGTGTTCACACAAAGGAACTCGGTGGAGGGATGTTAGGAAACCCTCAAAACAGACACAGCAGGTATACAGACCCAGGACCTCAGCTCAGGAGTGGTGGGAACCCCTCATAGGCACAGCAGGTGGGCATACCCAGGACCTCAGCTCAGGGATGGTGGGAGCCACTCATGATGGGCACAGCAGTTGTGCAGAGCTGGGAATTCAGTGCTGGGATGGTGGGAAACCCCTAATAATGAGCACAGTAGATGTGCAGACCCAGGAACTTAACAGATAGATGTTGGAAATCCCTCCTAATGGGCACTGCCACTGGGCAGTCTAAGGAACTCAATGGAGGGATGGTGGAATAATACCTCATGGGCACAGGTGGTGTACAGACCCAGCAACTTAATGCAGGAATCTCTCCAGTAGAGTTCCAGGGAGATGGCAGAGACTGCCAGGTGGTTAAATCTTCAGCATCCACCAAACACGTAATTTCAGTTTTAAGTAGACTTAACCCTAAGGCCCCTTTCACACTGGGGCGGTGGGGGCGTCGGCGGTACAACAGCGCTATTTTTAGCGCTGCTGTACCGTCGTTCTTGCAGCGGTATTCGGCCGCTAGCGGTGCGGTTTTAACCCCCGCTGGCGGCCGAAAAAGGGTTAAAATCCCCCGTACAGCGCTGCTATAGCCGCGGTATAGCCGTGCTGTCTCATTGATTTCAATGGGCAGGAGCGGTGAATACATCGCTCCAAAAAAGCGGTTTGCAGGACTTTTTTCACCGCCCTGCCTGCGCACCGCTTCAGTGTGAAAGCCCTCGGGCTTTCACACTCAACAAACAGCGGAGGCTGTTTAGGGGCGGTTTGCAGGCGGTATTTTTAGCGCAATACTGCCTGCAAACCGCCCCAGTGTGAAAGGGGTCTTAATTACTCGCGGCTACTCAGTAACTGCTGTAGATGTGCATCTTATATTATTACTAATACTATGTTTGTGTGTTCTTCTTGTCTTAAATAAAAAATTAAAAAAGCTAAAAAAAAAAATAAAATACATGTGGAAAACACAAGGGAAGTTGCACAGATTTGTGTTTTTTTTTTTTTTCTAATTTAGATTTTTTTTTTTTTTTAAATCACATCATGTGTGTTCCCGACTCCTGATTATGCACTCTTAGCTATTTTAATAATTGGCATATTTTCTTCTTTCATTTTTTTTTCTTTTATGCTTCTGATCTTTTCTTCTGAGCACTTTTAGCTGGCTTTTTATTTTATTTTTATTGTATTTTATTTTATTGTATTATTTAATTTATTCTTATTTTTATTTTATCGCTATTTTTTACTTTTATTTAATTGTATTGTATTATTTTTATTTCATTATTCTTATTAGCTATCTTTTATTTAATTGTATCACATCATTTAATTTCTTGTATTCTTATCTTATTTCTTTATCCATCTTTTTTATTTATTTAATTGTATTTAATTAAATTATTCTTATCTTATTTCTTAGCTATCTTTTTTTTATTTAATTGTAGTATATTAGTATTTCTATTTAATTTAATTTTTTCTTCTCTTATTTCTTAGCTATCCTGTATAAAAAATAAGTATTGAACACGTCACCATTTTTCTCTGTAAATATATTGCTAAAGGTGCTATTGACATGCCATTGTCGGTAATAACCTGTGCACTCCATACATACAAAGACACCAAAACAAATACGTTCAGAAATGAAGTTCTGTGTAATAAAATGGAAGGACACAGGGAAAAAGTATTGAATCCGCTAACTGAAGTGTATTTAATACTTGGTACAAAATCCTTTGTTGGTGATGACGGCTCCTGTATGGAGAAACCAGTCTCAAGCGTTGCTCAGGTGTGATTTTGGCCCCATTCTTCCACACAGTCTTCAAATCTTGAAGGTTCTGTGGGCCTCTTCCATGAACTCTGATCTTTAGTTCTTTCCATAGATTTTCTATTGGATACAAGTCAGGTGATTGGCCGGGCCATTCTAGCAGCTTTATTTTCTTTCTTTGAAACCAATGGGAGTTTCCTTGGCTTTGTGTTTGGGATGATTGTCCTCCTGAGATGTCCTCCCTCGTTTCATCTTCATCATCCTGGTAGATGGCAGCAGATTTTTATCACCATTCATCCTTCCTTCAATGATATGAAGTAGAAGAAAAACAGCCCCGCCCCCCGCACCATGATGTTCCCACCTCCAAACCTCACTGTTGGTATAGGGGGTGTTTTTGGGGTGATGTGCCATGTGACCTCCAAACATGGGGTGTATTATGGTATTGAAAGAGTTCCGTTTCAGTCTCCTCTGACCAGACTGTATTCGCCCATTAATTCACAGGCTTGTCTAAATGTTGTGCAGTGAACTTTAACCGAGCTTCTCCATGCTTTTTCTTCAGCAATGGAGTATTGCGTGGTGAGCGTGCATACAGGCCATGGCGGGGGAGGGCATTACTTATTGTGTACCTGCTAATTCCAGGTCTTTCTGAAGCTCTCCACAAGTGGTCCTTGGCTCTTGGACATCTCTTTAATTAGTTTCACTCCTCTGTCAGAAATCTTGCGAGGAGCACCTGGACGTGGCCGGTTTATGGTGAAATTGTGTTCTTTCCACTTCTGGATTTATTGCCCCAACAGTGCTCACTGGAACATTCAGAAGTTTAGAAATCTTTCTGTAACCAATGCATCGGTATGTTTTGCAGCAATAAGGTTGTGAAGGTCTTGAGAGAGCTCTTTGCTTTTACCCATCATGAGATGTTTCTTGTGTGACACCTTGGTAATGAGACACCTTTTTATAGGCCAATCAGGTGAGACTGAACCAGCTGATATGGATTTGCACCGACAAGGGGCAGGATTGCTTTCTAATTACTGATAGATTTCAGCTGGTGTCTTGGCTTTCCGTGTCTTTGTGCACCTCCCTTTCTTCATGTGTTCAATACGTTTTCCCTGTGTCCTTCCATTTTATTACACAGAACTTCATTTCTGAAGGTATTTGTTGTGGTGTCTTTGTATGTATGGATTGGATGGGTTGTTACCAACATGTGGGGGAAATTTCATGTCAATAACTCCTTTACCAATATATTTACCTAGAAAAATGGTGACATGTTCACAACTTATTTTACCTGCTGTATAATTGTATTTAATTTAATTTCATTATTCATATTTTATTTCTTAGCAATCTTTTTTTTGTTTGTTTAATTGTATTGCTTGGATTCATTTAATTTAAAGGGGTTTTAAAGGCAGAAGGTGCATTCTATGCATGAAGATAAAAATCCTTCTGTGTGCAGCAGCCCCCCCCCCCCCCAATACTTTGTGGTCCATCTGGATCCAGCGATGTTGCAGGAGAGACTCGGCTGTCCGGGACCTCACACCTTATTGGCTGAGACAGCAGCGTGGTGCCATTGGCTCCCGCTGCAGTAGATCAAAGTCAGTGAGCCAATGAGGAGAGAAAGAGGGCGGGGTCAGGCCGTGGCTCCGTATCTGAATGTGCACAGGGATCTGCAGCTCGTCTCGAGCGCCCCCATAAAGCTGCTTGCTGAGGGGGGCACTCAACAGGAGGGAGGGGCCAGGAGTGCCAAAGAGGGACCCGAGAAGAGGAGGATCTGGGCTGCTCTGTGCAAAACCATTACACAGAGCAGGTAAGTAGACATGCGCAAATTCGTTTAGTTCCAAATTAGTTTTTTTAACAAATTTAGACAAATTTGTTAATTCGGAAATATCAGAGTTTCGAATTTACAAATTTTTCTGAAAATTCGGAACTTTGAAACTTTGGAACTTTGGAACTTTGGAACTTTGAAACTTTGGAACTTTGGAACTTTGGAACTTTGGAACTTTGGAACTTTGAAACTTTGGAACTTTGAAACTTTGGAACTTTGGAAATAAGAACGAAAATTCGAAAACCCGAAATAACTAACTAATAATATCTTAACTATTCTTAACTATTAAGTTATAGGTATTGGAATTTCCTTTCAAATTTAGCTGTTGGTGAACGTAACGAGTACAAATTTATCCAAAGTTATGAATTATCCATAATAACGAATGCCGCATCTAAATGAATGGAACGTAACAAATTAATAATAACAATATTAAAAACGTATTATTAATATTTATTATTATTCGGTTCTATTTGTTTAGATGTGGCATTCGTTATTATGGATAATTCGTAACTTTGGATAAATTTGTATTCCTTACGTTCACTAACAGTCAAATCTGAAAGGAAATTCCAATACCTATAATTTAATAGTTGTTATTCGTTATTTAGAATTTTCGGATTTCCGAATTTTCAAATTTCTGAAAAAATTTGAAATCTGGACTTTTTTTGTAGCCAAATCCAGAATTCCCAGCAGGGGACAGAGTCTGACGCTTGTGAAACGCTTTTATTGGTGTGTTACAGGAGCTGATCCTGGAGCCGGTGAAGAAGCGGATGCTGCGGGAGAATGGCCGATATAACAGTATGCTGAAACAGATCAACAGCCACCATAACACAGTCCTCAGACAATGGAAGTCTGTACTGCGCCTGCTGACCTGTCCTCGCGGTGCCTGGGCCGATCAGTAAGTGACCATGGGGGGGGGGGGGGGGGCATACTGGACGCTGAGGGAAGTGCTGGGCGCAGGTGGAGTCCTGCGATCAAATTGAGGGTTGCGGTTAGGAGTTCCTCCACCCCAAACTCGCTCATCCATGCCTTTGTGGACCTTTCTTTGTGCCATTCAGTGTCTGAATATCGCATCACTTTCACAGCATACTGAATCGCATGGAATGTGGAGCCCCTGTAAACTGGATCGATTTGAACTTTGCACAGTGCACTTAAGCACTTGTTTTATAATTCCAGTATTTGGATCTATTTAGATTTCCACGGACTTATTTGCTTTAATATTTAATATTTTTTATCACTATAGGAATGCACATTGTCACTTTATTATTTGGCTATTTCGCAGGTGTTTTCTTATATTTTTCATCATATATTTTATACATTATTATTACCACAGTGCAGAAGAAAAGGGGTTACTACTGAAGGTACTACCAACTGTTGGACTTTATAGGCCAGGAAACAATGGAGAAGGGAATATTATGAATAAATCATCACATTTATTGAAAAAATACAAAATATACATATAATAAATGGAAAGAGTAAAAAACATCATACATTTACACGAACATAGAACAGCATGTTAAAATGACGCAAGTTGAGTCACTCAAAGGAAAAAATGTTCGTGTAATAGTTTTAATTTTAATGCCAATGTATTTTATTTCAGATAGTGGGATTTTGTTCTCTTATCTGTTACGTCTTTGAACCTTGGTCGTGTCCTGAAGAAGCCTAACGGCGAAATGCATAGACGCACAAGGGCTCACTGTACAAATTGCATAAACGCATATGTATGATGTTTTTTACTCTTTCCATTTATTATATGTATATTTTGTATTTTTTCAATAAATGCGATGATTTATTCATGATATTCCCTTGTTTCCTGGCCTATAAAGTCCGACATTTGGTAGTACCTTCAGTAGTGCCCCCTTTTCTTCTCCCCTATATTACGGACGTGGCTTTTGAGTGCCCTCCGTTTTATTTACCACAGTGTAGAGGATATATTTTTACCAGTTCAGAGGCTTTTTTGCTTATACCTTTTTGATAGCGCAGCGTTTTTAATGCGATTTTAGTACTTTTACATGGTTTGCGAGACATGTTTACCGCTTGCAGCTGATTCAAAGAGGAATTATTGGTTTATTATTGTTAGTGGAGGCTCACAGGACGTTCCATATCATTTTAACTATCACTGATTTGGGTTATTTTCATCAAAGAGATGTAGCAGAATACGTTTTGGACTAAATTTGTGAAGATTATTTATTTGCAAAATTTTAAAACCGAAGCAAAGTAAAAAGGTGTTTTTTTTTTTTTTGTATTTTTTTTTTCAATATTTTTAGTCTTTATTTTTAGTTTATTTAGTGAGAAAAGAACAACACAGTGGTGATTAAAAACCACCAAAAATGTGAAAAAATGTGTGTGAAAAAGTGATAAAAATGTCATATAAGTACAGTGTTGTATGACCGCGAAATTGTCATTCAAAGTGTGACGGCGCTGAAATCTGAAAAATTGGCCAGGGCAGGAAGGGGGTGAAAGCGCCCTGATATTGAAGCGGTTAATAATCCTTTTCCTTTGCCTTCTCAGGAACCCGCCGGAGGTCCGGTGGAAGCTGTCCAGTGCGGAGACCTATTCCAGAATGCGGCTGAAGCTGGTGCCTAATTACAAGTTTGACGCCCACACGGAAGCCAGCGCCCTCCGCGACAACCTAGGTGAGCTGCGCTGCGTGCGGCACCCTCAGGTGTGGGGCATGCGTGGTGGTTCCGGGGGGGGGGTTCATGTGCCAGATTGGCTCTGCCTTGATGGTGTTGTGTTCATCTTGTCTTGTCCAGGTACTGACCAGAGTCAGACGCTCACCGATTCTTTCCCACTTGCGGTGGCGAAGGAGGCGAAGGTGAACGAGATGGAGGACGACCAGCTGGGCGATGAGGATTTCCTAAATATTTATCCGTAAGCGATCTGAAATCCTATATAGTCTATAATATACAGCTGTGCTCATAAGTTTACATACCCTGGCAGAATTTCTGATTTCTTGGCCATTTTTCAGAGAATATGAATGATAACACAAAGACATTCCTTTCACTCATGGTTAGTGTTTGGCTGAAGCCATTTATTATCAATCAACTGTGTTTACTCTTTTTAAATCATCATCGCAACAGAAACTACCCAAATGACCCTGATCAAAAGTTTACATACCCTGGTGATTTTGGCCTGATAACATGCACACAAGTTGACACAAAGGGGTTTGAATGGCTATTAAAGGTAACCACCCTCACCTGTGATCTGTTTCTTTGTAATTAGTGTGTGTGTATAAAAGGCCAATGAGTTTCTGGACTCCTGACAGACCCTTGCATCTTTCATCTAGTGCTGCACTGACGTTTCTGGATTCTGAGTCATGGGGAGAGCAAAAGAATTGTCAAAGGATCTGCAGGGAAAAGGTAGTTGAACTGTACAAAACAGGAAAGGGATATAAAAAGATATCCAAGGAATTGAGAATGCCAATCAGCAGTGTTCAAACTCTATTCAAGAAGTGGAAAATGGGGGGTTCTGTTAAAACCAAACCACGGTCAGGTAGACCAACTAAAATTTCAGCCACGACTGCCAGGAAAATTGTTCAGGATGCAAAGAAAAACCCACAAATGACTTCAGGTGAAATACAGGACTCTCTGAAAACATGTGGTGTGGCTGTTTCAAGATGCACAATAAGGAGGCACTTGAAGAAAGATGGGCTGCATGGTCGAGTCGCTAGAAGAAAGCCATTACTATGCAAATGCCACAAAGTATCCCGCTTACAATACGCCAAACAGCACAGAGACAAGCCTCAAACCTTCTGGCACAAAGTCATTTGCAGTGATGAGACCAAAATTGAGCTTTTTGGCCACAACCATAGATGCTACATTTGGAGAGGAGTCAACAAGGCCTATGATGAAAGGTACACACCATCCCTACTGTGAAACACGGAGGTGGATCGCTGATGTTTTGGGGATGTGTGAGCTACAAAGGCACAGGAAATTTGGTCAAAATTGATGGCAAGATGAATGCAGAATGTTATCAAAAAATACTGGAGGAACATTTGCATTCATCAGCCAGGAAGCTGCGCATGGGACGTACTTGGACATTCCAACATGACAATGATCCAAAACACAAGGCCAAGTCCACCTGTCATTGGCTACAGTGAAGTGAAGGTTCTGGAGTGGCCATCTCAGTCTCCTGACCTCAATATCATTGAGCCCCTCTGGGGAGATCTCAAACGTGCCGTTCATGGAAGAAAACCCAAGAATGTACAGGAACTGGAGGCTTTTTGCCAAGAGGAATGGGCAGCTTTACCATCTGAGAAGATAAAGAGCCTCATCCACAAATACCACAAAAGACTTCAAGCTGTCATTGATGTTAAAGGGGGCAATACACGGTATTAAGAACTAGGGTATGAAAACTTTTGATCAGGGTCATTTGGGTAGTTTCTGTTGTAATGATTTAAAAAGAGTAAACACAGTTGATTGATAATAAATGGCTTCAGCCAAACACTAACCATGAGTGAGAGAAATGTTTTTGTGTTATTCATATTCTCTGAAAAATGACCAAGAAATCATAAATTCTGCCAGGGCATGTAAACTTATGAGCACAACTGTATATGATACACCTTCTGTGCCCATTATGAGGGGTTCCCATCATCCCTGTGCTGAGTTCCGGGGTCTGTACACCTACTGTGCCCATTATGAGGGGTTCCCACCATCCCTGTGCTGAGTTCCCGGGTCTGTACACCTGCTTTGCCCATTATGAGGGGTTCCCACCATCCCTGTGCTGAGTTCCTGGGTCTGTACACCCGCTGTGCCCATTATGAGGGGTTCCCACCATCCCTGTGCTGAGTTCCCGGGTCTGTACACCTGCTTTGCCCATTATGAGGGGTTCCCACCATCCCTGTGCTGAGTTCCCGGGTCTGTACACCCACTGTGCCCATTATGGAGGGGTTCCCACCATCCCTGTGCTGAGTTCCCGGGTCTGTACACCCGCTGTGCCCATTATGAGGGGTTCCCACCATCCCTGTGCTGAGTTCCCGGGTCTGTACACCAGCTTTGCCCATTATGAGGGGTTCCCACCATCCCTGTGCTGAGTTCCCGGGTCTGTACACCAGCTTTGCCCATTATGAGGGGTTCCCACCATCCCTGTGCTGAGTTCCCGGGTCTGTACACCAGCTTTGCCCATTATGAGGGGTTCCCACCATCCCTGTGCTGAGTTCCTGGGTCTGTACACCTGCTGTGCCCATTATGAGGGGTTCCCATCATCCCTGTGCTGAGTTCCCGGGTCTGTACACCCACTGTACCCATTATGAGGGGTTCCCACCATCCCTGTGCTGAGTTCCCGGGTCTGTACACCCGCTGTGCCCATTATGGAGGGGTTCCCACCATCCCTGCTCATTTTTTTTTTATAATATGGAGAATGTATGTTGGGACACACAAAGGTGGACTGAAACACCCAAAACTCCTAGTTTGGTCAGGGAGATCTCACTGTGGAGCTGGAACATCCCTTTTTCCTTTCTGTAGCTGAAGAAGTGAGACTCCAAGATGGGGCAGGAGCAGAGCTGGGGGATAATGGAGAAGATTGCATCTCGTATGCAGAGTCTTTAATAAAACCTAAAAAACTGCAGAATCCACTTATATATATTACAATATTTTTAAGTCTCTAACTCACATAAGCCAAAGTTACAAATGTATAAATTGCGGACGTTCTATATAATGCACACATTGTTAACTGCAGCCTTAGAACAGTCATGCCCAGGTTGGCTTTTTCCATGTGCCAATATTTAAAAGTAAAACAAAAAGTCCCTAAACGGCGTCTGTCTTTTTGTGTTTTCAGTCCTAGCTCCCCCCCCCCCCCCAAGAGATGTGTAGCAGATCCAGGGAGGGCGCTTACATAAGTGCAGCAAAAACTGGAGCACTGCAAGGAATGGCGCATCTAGTGGAAGGCAGTTGAATAAATCATTGCATCTAAAAAAATAAATAAAAGTCCAAGAAAACCAAAAAATAGGTCATTTACCCACCCGGCAAAGCATCATGGTGGGGTTCTCTTAATTGTCTGTCCTGCTTCTTACAGTGAGGAGACCAAAGAGCCGAACCAGAGGGAGAAGCTGGTGATTTCGGAGGACTGTGAGCTGATCACCATCGTGGACTTCATTCCCGGGCGGCTGGAGGTCACCACGCAGCATATTTACTTCTACGACCTGAGCAGTGAGAAGGAGGAGACGGAGGAGGGTGAGACGCCATTCCCTTCCTATCTTATTATCTGGCGGGAGATTGTTAAAGCGGAACCAAGCAGGGCGCCTTTTATAATGTGCTGATATGTTACCCCAACATTTCATATTCCTGGTATGTGGCTGTTGTACCATGTATTGCTTCCTTTGTGTGAAATCCCTGGTGTTACTGCCAGTCCCTCCCGCTTTCCTATTAAAAACTGACCACACTAAGCATGAGAACACAATCCTCCCAACATGGTCAGTTTTCTGACTGTGCTGGGAGTACAGCCTGCCTGCCTTCCAATCACTTTTTTTCACACTGGGGTGGCTTGGGAGGCACTTTACAGGTGCTATTTTTAGCGCTAAAACATCTGAAAAGCGCCTCAGTGTGAAAGCGGACTTACTGTTGGTTTCTATTTTAAACTGAATGGGTTGTTTTACAAAGTGAGGGCTCACATATACTTCTAATTCTCCACGTTTGGTTTATGGAAAGATTATTGGGTGTACAGGTTGCAGGGTGCAAAGGATTTAGGGTGAAAAAGTTGAATGGTGCACAGGGTATAAAAGTATAAAGAGTGCAAAGGGTGCAGGATTTGCAGGGTGCACAGGATGCCATGTCCACTGGATGCAGGGTGCACAGGATGCCGGGTATAAAGGTTGCAGGATGCACAGGACACAGGGTATAAAGGTTGCAGGGTGCAAAGGATGCAGGATATAAAGGTTTCAGGGTGCAAAGGACGCAGGATATAAAGGTTGCAGGGTGCACAGTTTGCTGGGTATAAAGAAAGCTGGGTGCACAGGACGCAAGGTATAAAGGTTGCAGGACGCTGGGTATAAAGGAAGCAGGGTGTAAAGGACGCTGAGTATAAAGGAAGATGGGTGCACAGGATGCTGGGTGTTAAGGATGCTGGGTATAAAGGAAGCAAGGTGCACAGGATGCAGGGTATACAGGATGCTGGGTGCACAGGATGCTGGGTGCACAGGATGCTGGGTGCACAGGATGCTGGGTGCACAGGACGCATGGTATAAAGGTTGCAGGGTGCACAGGACGCATGGTATAAAGGTTGCAGGGTGCACAGGACGCCGGGTATAAAGGATGCAGGGTGCACAGGATTCCGGGTATAAAGAATGCTGGGTGCACAGGATGCGGGGTATAAAGTTTGCAGGGTGCACAGGATGCCGGGTATAAAGGTTGCAGGGTGCACAGGATGCCGGGTATAAAGGTTGCAGGGTGCACAGGATGCCGGGTATAAAGGTTGCAGGGTGCACAGGATGCCGGGTATAAAGGTTGCAGGGTGCACAGGATGCCGGGTATAAAGGTTGCAGGGTGCACAGGATGCCGGGTATAAAGGTTGCAGGGTGCACAGGATGCCGGGTATAAAGGTTGCAGGGTGCACAGGATGCCGGGTATAAAGGTTGCAGGGTGCACAGGATGCCGGGTATAAAGGTTGCAGGGTGCACAGGATGCCGGGTATAAAGGTTGCAGGGTGCACAGGATGCCGGGTATAAAGGTTGCAGGGTGCACAGGATGCCGGGTATAAAGGTTGCAGGGTGCACAGGATGCCGGGTATAAAGGTTGCAGGGTGCACAGGATGCCGGGTATAAAGGTTGCAGGGTGCACAGGACGCCGGGTATAAAGGTTGCAGGGTGCACAGGACGCCGGGTATAAAGGAAGCTGGGTGCACAGGACGCCGGGTATAAAGGAAGCTGGGTGCACAGGACGCCGGGTATAAAGGAAGCTGGGTGCACAGGACGCCGGGTATAAAGGAAGCTGGGTGCACAGGACGCCGGGTATAAAGGAAGCTGGGTGCACAGGACGCCGGGTATAAAGGAAGCTGGGTGCACAGGACGCCGGGTATAAAGGAAGCTGGGTGCACAGGACGCCGGGTATAAAGGAAGCTGGGTGCACAGGACGCCGGGTATAAAGGAAGCTGGGTGCACAGGACGTTGGGTATAAAGGAAGCTGGGTGCACAGGACGCTGGGTATAAAGGAGGCTGGGTGCCGGGTGCACAGGGTGCCAGGTGTAAAGGACGCAGTGTATAAAGGTTGCAGGGTGCACAGGATGCAGGGTATAAAGGTTGCAGGGTGCACAGGACGCATGGTATAAAGGTTGCAGGGTGCACAGGACGCATGGTATAAAGGTTGCAGGGTGCACAGGACGCATGGTATAAAGGTTGCAGGGTGCACAGGACGCAGTGTATAAAGGTTGCAGGGTGCACAGGACGCATGGTATAAAGGTTGCAGGGTGCACAGGACGCATGGTATAAAGGTTGCAGGGTGCACAGGATGCCGGGTATAAAGGTTGCAGGGTGCACAGGATGCCGGGTATAAAGGTTGCAGGGTGCCAGGATGCAGGGTAAAGTAAAAGCAAAATTAAGTTTTAAAAAAATAACAAAGTTCAGAAGTTTCTGACTTTTCTTTTCCTCCATCCAGGAATCGGTTATGATTTTAAGCGACCGCTCTCACAGCTTCGCGAGGTCCACCTGCGCCGCTATAATCTCCGAAGGTCGGCTCTGGAATTCTTTTTCATCGACCAATCCAATTACTTTGTCAATTTTAAGAAAAAGGTAACGACTGCCCATCTTTCACATTACTGGCTTACACCGCCTTGTTGTGTGCTGTGTGTCTGTATGGAGGCGGCCATCCTGGTAGAGGCGGAGCTCTGCTTCATTATGTCAGGGATGTTTCCTGATCTGTGACTGGTGGGATAATGATGGAGGAGGTAGAGATCCTGTTTGGATGAAACAGAAGCAGGGAGATCCTTGCACTGCATGTCCTCAGGTACAGCTTCCCCTCCAGCAAGGAGAACAGTGAGCAGTACAGTACTGACATCCCCAAATCTCACTCCAGATCAGGTGAGACTAGCAGTCGGAGGCTACACTATGTTGACAAGAGTATTGGGACGCCTGCCTTTACACGCACATGAACGTTAATGGCATCCCAGTCTTAGTCCGTAGGGTTCAATAAGGCTTGGCTCTAAGTCTCCGCTCTAATTCATACGAAAGGTGTTCTATGGGGTTGAGGTCAGAACTCTGTGCAGGCCAGTCAAGTTCCTCCATCCCAAACTCGATTATCCATATCTTTATGGACCTTGCTTTGTGCACTGGTGCGCAGTCATGTTGGAACAGGAAGGGGCCGTCCCCAAACTGTTCTTACATTGTTGGGAGCATGAAATTGTCCAAAATGTCTTGGTGTGCCAGGACCTTTCTTTGTGCACTGGTCCAAATCATTTGGTGGAGGGGGGATTATGGTGTGGGGGGTTGTTTTTCAGGGGTTGGGCTTGGCCCCTTAGTTCCAATGAAGGGAACTCTTAAGACATCAGCATACCAAGACATTGTGGACAATTTCATGCTCCCAACTTTGTGGGAACAATTTGGGGACGGCCCCTTCCTGTTCCAACATGACGGCGCACCAGTGCACAATGCAGGGTCCATAAAGACCTGGATGAGCGGGTTTGGGGTGGAGGAACTTGAGTCCTGACCTCAACCCGATAGAAAACCTTTGGTATGAATTAGAGCAGAGAATGCGAGCCAGGCCTTCTCGTTCTTCAGTGCCCAACCTCATAAATGCTCTTCTGGAAGAATGGTCAAACATTCCCATTGACACCCTCCTAAACCTTGTGGACGGCCTTCCCAGAAGAGTTGAAGCTGTTATAGCTGCAAAGGGGGGAGCCAACTCAATATTGAACCCTACGGACTAAGACTGGGATGCCATTAAAGTACATGTGTGTGTGTAAAGGCAGGCGTCCCAATACTTTTGGTAATATAGTGTATGAGGCTACAGAACAGTAAGTGCACCCCTATTTTATATTAGGAACTCATGATAAAAGGTAGGTTGTGTTTGGACACAATTAACATTTTTAGATGTTCCCTGTAAGAGTAAAAGTCCACTTTAGTACCATAATATTGATACATAAGTATGGAATTTATTTGATCAACTTGCATTGCTTTAGAAAAACATGTTTGTTTTTTCTTACTATATTTTTTTATAATTTTCAGCATTTTATTATTTTAAATCCCCGAGATGTTCTGTAAAGTAAGCCTTCATTTTATTTTGGTGTGCCATGCAGGTGAGGAATAAAGTCTATTCCCGAATCCTCAGCTTACACCCCCCCAACCAGTTTCTGATTGGCAGTCGTTCTCCGCAGGAGCTTCTCCAAGCCTCGGGCCTTACTCAGGTAGGTGATACCATCTCAGTATTTTGGGGAATAGGCATTGAATGTCTGTAATCATTTTACATACTTTTATTTTAAATGTAGATTTTCTTTAAACATTCAACTAATTAATGTATTGAGCAAACCTAAAGTGTTACTAAGCCCACAACAGTAAATATCAGTCTGTGTATGCAGTAAAGCATGCTTGTTATACTCGCTGTGGAACCTAAGGGGTTAATCCTCCGCATTGTGTAATAAGGCCGTTTGATCCTGTCTTCTTTTGATCCTCCCCTTCTTCCACAGTCCCCAATCCATCTCCTGATAGAACAGAGCCTTGGAATCACTCTGCACATGCTCAGTTTGGTGTGTATTGCTAGAGAGTTTTTTGTGTTTTTTTGGGGGGGAGGGGGGTGCTTGTGATCAGCACTGTCCAGACAGAGGGGTCAGGGGTCCTGCAGCCTCATAGGACAGTCAGAGTAGAATGGAAACTCCTCCTACAAGCTTTGACTAGATACTGATAGAAGTCACAAGACTGCTATATACTGCTGATGAGAAAAAAGGTATTTAGCAGTTTATATTTACTAAAACTATTGCATCTCCATGTTCTGTGTACTGTGGAGACCAGATATAGCGAATGCCGGTTCCTGGGTTTTGTAACACTTTAAACAGACATGTTCTGGACATAGAGCACAGAGTATGGGGGAGGGGAGGTTATGAAGTTTGGCAAAACAAAATCACTTATACAAGGGTTTTCAAGAAAAAGAAGAAAACTGAGAATAAGCAGGTGTGCCGCCTAAAAGCTCTGAAAGGCAATTCTGAGTCTGTGTAAAAAAGCGGCAGCTTTTCTCAACCTATTTACTCCATTGGGATCCCATGAAATCATTTTCAGGTCTCAAGGAACCCCGGATATAGATTATATATACAGCTCAATTTACATTAACGTGATCGGTGGGAAAAATACTCCTTACATTGGTGATCATTGGGAAGAATGTTCCTTACATTGGTGATCAGTGAGAAGAATGTCCCTTACATTGGTGATCAGTGAGAAGAATGTTCCTTACATTGGTGATCGGTGGGAAGAATGTTCCTTACATTGGTGATCAGTGAGAAGAATGTCCCTTACATTGGTGATCAGTGAGAAGAATGTTCCTTACATTGGTGATCAGTGAGAAGAATGTTCCTTACATTGGTGATCAGTGAGAAGAATGTCCCTTACATTGGTGATCAGTGGGAAGAATGTTCCTTACATTGGTGATCAGTGAGAAGAATGTTCCTTACATTGGTGATCAGTGAGAAGAATGTTCCTTACATTGGTGATCAGTGAGAAGAATGTCCCTTACATTGGTGATCAGTGGGAAGAATGTTCCTTACATTGGTGATCAGTGAGAAGAATGTTCCTTACATTGGTGATCGGTGGGAAGAATGTTCCTTACATTGGTGATCAGTGAGAAGAATGTCCCTTACATTGGTGATCAGTGAGAAGAATGTTCCTTACATTGGTGATCAGTGAGAAGAATGTCCCTTACATTGGTGATCAGTGAGAAGAATGTTCCTTACATTGGTGATCGGTGGGAAGAATGTTCCTTACATTGGTGATCAGTGAGAAGAATGTTCCTTACATTGGTGATCAGTGAGAAGAATGTTCCTTACATTGGTGATCAGTGAGAAGAATGTTCCTTACATTGGTGATCGGTGGGAAGAATGTTCCTTACATTGGTGATCAGTGAGAAGAATGTTCCTTACATTGGTGATCAGTGAGAAGAATGTTCCTTACATTGGTGATCAGTGAGAAGAATGTTCCTTACATTGGTGATCAGTGAGAAGAATGTTCCTTACATTGGTGATCAGTGAGAAGAATGCTCCTTACATTGGTGATCAGTGAGAAGAATGCTCCTTACATTGGTGATCAGTGAGAAGAATGCTCCTTACATTGGTGATCAGTGAGAAGAATGCTCCTTACATTGGTGATCAGTGAGAAGAATGCTCCTTACATTGGTGATCAGTGAGAAGAATGTTCCTTACATTGGTGATCAGTGAGAAGAATGCTGCCTACAGACAGCTACAAAGATTATAGTGCAATGTCTCATGCTCTGCCAGGTGTTGGCACCACCAGAGGTAAGGTCAATTGGCCAATAGTCAAGGAACATCTAGCATGGTATGGAATGGTTGATCTAGAGCAGCCATTCCCAATCGGGGATCAGTGGGACCCTCTGGCTCCTCCTCCACTGGTTGATTTTTGGTGGTACCTGCATAATTCTGAGGCCAATGCCATTTTGCTGGTAAATAGGTTGAGAGGCTGATCTGGAGTATCTGGAGTTTTCTAAGATAGGATAGATCTGTTTCTCAGATGGTTGTCTCTCTCGTCCAATTAGGTGATACAGGCTGATACATTTAATACTGGCTGATACATTTGATACTTTTTATACTGACTGATACATTTGATACTTTTTATACCAGTTGATAGATTTTTTTTTTTTTTTTTTTTTTTACAAGTTTTTCCAGAGATAAAAGCCCCACATATACCAAGTTTGGATATTTCAGGTTTAGGTGTACTTTGCACATTCAGAATGCTGTGTGCTGAACTATTCACAGTTTGGAATTTGAAGTTTTTCACCTCTTGATTTTCTTCTTGTCCCCCAGAAATGGGTGTTTAGGGAGATCTCTAACTTCGAGTACCTGATGCAACTGAATACAATTGCCGGGAGGACCTACAACGATCTGTCACAGTACCCAGTGGTGAGTGCCGGACAGTCCCATCCTGTTCCTTCCTTGACTTTTTTTTTTTTTTGTAATCTGAACATAAATGGAGTGATGTAGGAAACCTACATTTGTATTTCCAGGGACATTAAGCTGCTGTGCAAATATAACCCCTGCCCTAAGAATTTTGTTTTCTTTGTTTTAAGAGTTTTCACAGTATTTAGAGACCCAGTTGCACTGTTTCAGAGGCGTATCTAGAACCTTCAGGGTCCCCAGTGCAAGAAACCATATGGTCCCTGACCAGGGCCCTTTGTGGGGCTCTTTATTACGGCCCCGCAGCGGGCCACCTTCTTGCCGTCATGGGGTCCCCCATTATGGCGGAAATCCAAAGCCCAGTCGCAAGTGCGACCTTTGCGACCCTGGTTGTCAGTAGTTTATTTTTTTTACATTTTTTTGAGGACCCCCCCCCCCTTGGGGGCTTTGGTGAAATATCAGGGGCCAAAACAGACCCTTGATGTCTCACTTTTGAGACCGAGAAAGGGAGTGAGCACGGATTCATCAGTTCTTTTCTCTGCAGCCTCAGCTGCACAGAATGAATGAACAGGAATAACTCTGTACGGAGCTTCCCATTCATAAACTGAAGCATAGGAATCCGTTTAGTATGCCTCAGCTATGAATGAGTAAATACAAAAAAAAAAACTGTGATTGGTACCAATCTCTGACTCTATTCATTAAGACAAGGAAGGGGGTGCTAAAGAACACAAATACCAGCCCCTTTCCAGCTCCCCATCCTGACTATATCCCCCGCAGCAGGAGGGGGGAATTCGGCAGTGCTGCGGGGAGGGGGGTGAGGGGTGGCCAGGGAAGCACACGGGGGCCTGGGATAGCAGGACAGGGTTATGGAGGCGGCGGGAGCGGCATGTGGAGGAGCCGATACCCTCCATTACCCTCTTGCAGCTGCTGAATGACTGCAAAATAAAAAGGAGGAGAAGCGGGCATTCAGCAAATTCATGGAGGGATGGGTTCCTCTACATGCCGCCGCCCTCCTATCCAGGCATATAGGAAGGTCACAGGGGGGTCGGGTCACAATGGTGACCCCCTGTACTGTTTTTATTCAGCCTGTCTGACGGCAGCAGGAAACTTCCTAGACACGCCTTCTCTGCACCACAATTGTTCACCTGGAATCACATGGGTTGGGGCGATGGGCGGGGCTTAATATATGCATGTGGTGACTTATTCCAGCAGAATGTGGTCAGTTTTTTAATGTATTGCATAAGTTAGATGCAGTATAGACAGTATTTAAATCTGACTTGTGTCCTCTCTTAAGTCTTGCACTGTTGTGCCAGGCTCCTCTCCTGGACTGAAATGGCTTACTCTGATTTCACAGCACACTGCGAGCTTCTCACCATGTGCATTAGAAGCTGTAGCAAGTCTGAGAGAGCCTGGCTGGTGGATGTCCAGCATCATCTAGCACTTATCAGAGGTCCTGATTCCTCTATATAGATCTTAATATCACTATAGGGGTCACCAGCAGAAGGAAGGAGGTCCTGATTCCTCTATATAGACCTTTATATCACTAGAGGGGTCACCAGCAGGAGGGAGGTCCTGATTCCTCTATATAGATCTTTATATCACTAGAGGGGTCACCAGCAGGAGGAAGGAGGTCCTGATTCCTCTATATAGACCTTTATATCACTAGAGGGGTCACCAGCAGGAGGGAGGTCCTGATTCCTCTATATCAGGGGTAAGCAACCTGGGGCCCTCCAGCTGTTGTGGAACTACATTTCCCATGAGGCATTGCAAGACTGGCAGTTACATTACTCCCAGAGGCATGATGGGACTTGTAGTTCTGCAACAGCTGGAGTGCCCCAGGTTGCCCACCCCTGCTCTATATAGATCTTATATCAATAGAGGGGTCACCAGCAGGAGGAAGGAGGTCCTGATTCCTCTATATAGATCTTTATATCACTAGAGGGATCACCAGCAGGAGGAAGGAGGTCCTGATTCCTCTATATAGATCTTTATATCACTAGAGGGGTCACCAACAGGAGGAAGTGGGTCCTGATTCTTCTATATAGATCTTTATATCACTAGACTGTTTTTATCACTGCTTTTGTATCACTTTATATCACTGATTTTATTTGTTGTTCTTCTAGTTCCCCTGGATTCTGCAGGACTATATGTCAGAAACATTGGACTTGGATAACCCAGAGGTATTCCGTGACCTCTCCAAGCCCATCGGGGTGGTAAACGAACGGCACGCCCGACAGGTGAAAGAGAAGTGAGTCTTCAGACCAGCAAATGCTGAAAGCGAGATTCTCGGCTTTATTATAGCAACTGGTGTAGAGAATAGAGGTCCAGAGCAGACCTTTGGAAGACCAAGAGCCTCCAGTAGAGGGGAAACCGCAATTAAAGCACCACTTCTCCAAAATCGAGTAATTTAGATTTGGTATATTCTGCTGTGTTAACCCATATAATGCAACCATTTTTCACCATGGTTAAGTGGAATCCTAGATCCCTTGCTCAGTAGTACCCCCTGCTCTGCTGATGCCCCACTCAGTAGTAACCCCCAGCTCTGCTGATCCTCCACTCAGTAGTAACCCCCAGCTCTGCTAATCCCCCGCTCAGTAGTAACTTTCAACTCTGCTGATCCCCCGCTCAGTAGTAACCTCCAGCTCTGCTGATCCCCCGCTCAGTAGTAACCCCCAGCTCTGCTGATCCCCCACTCGGTGGTAACTTTCAACTCTGCTGATCCTCCCTCTCTGGCCCACCTCCCCTTATATTGCTCCCACACTGCGCACCACATGTGACATCTGCTAGTTTCTCCTGCTCCAGTCCCCCACCTCTGCTGTTCCTCTGCAGCTCAGCCTTCTCTCTCCGGTCCCCGCTCGCCTTCCGCTATAGCGTTCCCATGTTGCACACCATGTGTGTCATCTGCTGGTTGCTCCGCTCCAGTCCGGACCCCGCTCACCTTCTTGCTACTCCATACTGCACACCAGACACTACCAGAATATATACACATGAACCGGAAGTGAATGGTGATGACGTTTTGTTGGTTTCCCAGTGCATCCTGGGATATCTTATACCTGCAATACCTCCAAAACAAAGCAAAGCTAACAGTGTATTAAAGCCTCTCAAAATCTGGAGGTGCTGTTAGCGAGCGTTGTCATAGACTTCTCAGGAGGCTTTTCAGACTCTGAAGTACTAAGAAAGCGACTTGGGGTATCATTTTTTGAAGCAAAGCAAACACAACGTGTGAACAGGACTGTAAGGTGACCATTTTATTTAGTGACGGTAGCTTTGATTGGCACTGAGTGCTTTAACAAAAAAGTGTGTCCAATGCTGTATTTTGAAGCAAGTGTAAACGAGCCCTAAAGGACATTCTTCTCATTGGCCACCAATGAACTGATTTTAGTAAAGGTTCCCCGAGGCTTGGAAGTTATTTCAAGGTTCCTCTGTGGTAAAACGTTTGTGAAAAGCTGGCTTCTTATAGCTCTCAAAGACCTTGGTGTTTAAAGATCATGGTTCCTAGGTCTGCCATTTTGCTGGATCATTTACTTCGGGGTGTCCCACTTTCCTTGGTAGGTGGGCAGGAACACTCCAAGCTCCAAAGTTGGATGGCGTGGAACCAAGGGTAGGCTGAGAGATGTTTTCATTGGAGTCCGTTAAGGCGTGAGCAGATGCCTTGGCCAACCAGACACCAGTAGTGGTCGTTTGTGGGTGGAATTGACTCTTTGGTTTTACTTTACTTATTTATTTTATTTATTTCAGGTACTTGTATAGCGCCGTCAATTTACGCAGCGCTTTACATATATATATTATACATTCACATCAGTCCCTATACCCTCAAGGAGCTTACAATCTAAGGTCCCTAACTCATTCATGCCTATACTAGGGCCAATTTAGACAGGATCCAATTAACCTACCAGCATGTCTTTGGAGTGTGGGAGGAAACCGGAGTACCCGGAGGAAACCCACACAGGCACAGGGAGAACATGCAAACTCCAGGCAGGTAGTGTCGTGGTCGGGATTCGAACCAGCGACCCTTCTTACTGCTAGGCGAGAGTGCTACCCACTGCACCACTGTGCCGCCCACTTTGAACTATCCTACGCTTAGTTCTTTTATGAGCATTGGCTATTGACCAGCTATTATTTTTATTGACCATTAAAGATGAGCCGAACACCCCCCTGGTTCAGTTCGCACCAGAACTTGCTAACAGGCAAAAAATTTGGGTGAACACACAAACCCCGTTAAAGTCTATGGGACACAAACATGAAAAATCAAAAGTGCTCCTTTTAAAGGCTTATATGCAAGTTATTGTCATAAAGTGTTTGGGCACCCGGTTCCTGCCCCAGGGGACATGGATCAATGCAAAAAAAGTTTTAAAAGTGGCCGTCTTTTCGGGAGCAGTGATTTTAATAATGCTTAAAGTGAAACAATAGAAATTAAATATCCCTTTAAATATCGTACCTGGGGGTGTCTACAGTATGCCTGTAAAGGGGCGCATGTTTCCCGTGTTTAGAACAGTCTGAGAGCAAAATGAGATTTCTAAAGGAAAAAAGTCATTTAAAACTGATCGCGGCTGTAATGAATTGTCGGGTCTCGGCAATATAGATAAGTCTCATTAAAAAAAAAACGGCATGAGTCCCCCCCCCCCCAGTCCATTACCAGGCCCTCTGGTATGAATATTAAGGAAAAACCCTAACCAAAAATTAAAAAAAAAATGCGTGGGGGTCTCCCCAAAATTTATACCAGGCCCTTTAGGTCTGGTATGGATATTAACCTCTTCCCTTCTGCGCTATAGCCGAATGATGGCTACAGAATGGACCTACTTTGCCGGGAGGGCGTCAATAGACGTCCTCCCGTGCTTGAGTGGCCTGCGTGCCCTCTTCAGGGGGCACGCAGCGCGCGATATGATCAGCGAGTCTGAGACTCGGCCGATCACAGATCAGAGTAAGGGGTCGATCCCGACCCCTTACCACGTGATCAGCTGACAGCCAATGACAGCTGATCATGTGATGTAAACAGAGGCGGTAATCAGCTATTTTTTCTCCTCACGCTGATAGCCGATCACCAGCGGCTGTGAGGAACATTAGTCCCGATCGTGAAGAGCTTCTGCATAGTCATCTGTGCCACCTGCCAGCGCTGCCTACTAGTGCCCACCAATGTACCCGTTACCAATTCACATAGGGGGGAGGCTGGGATCTGGGGGTTCCCTTGTTAAAGGGGGCTTCCAGATTCCGATAAGCCCGCCGCCTGCAGACCCCCTCAACCACCGGGCAAGGGTTGTGGGGATGAGGCCCTTGTCCCCATCAACATGGGGACAAGATGCTTTGGGGGGCTACTCCAAAGCATCTTCCTCATGTTGAGAGCATGTGGCCTGGTATGGTTCAGGAGGGGGGGCTCTCTCGTCCCCCCTTTTTTCCTGCTGCCTGCCAAGTTGCGTGCTCGGGTAAGGGTCTTGTATGGATTTTGGGATTTACGACATTTTTTTTTATTTGGTGCAGGGTTCCCCTCAATATCCATAGCAGACCTGAAGGGCCTGGTATGGATTTTTGAGGGACGACAACCCCCCCCCCCCCCCCCCGCCCAATTTTTTTTTTTTACATTTTTGGTTCGGGGTTTCCCTTAATATTCATACCAGACCCAAAGGGCCTGATAATGGACTGGTGGGGGGGGGGTTTACCCATGCTGTTTTTTTTTCAATGATTTTCATCTATATTGCTGAGACCCAATAATTCATTACAGCCGCAATCAGTTTTAAGTGACTTTTTTTCCTTTAGAAATGTCATTTTGTGCAGGGACTATTCTAAACACGGGAAACATGCACCACTTTACATGCATACTATAGACACCCCCCCAGGCACGATATTTAAAGGAATATTTCATTTTTATTGTTTCACTTTAAGCATTTTTAAATTCACTGCTCCCGAAAAAATGGACGTTTTTAAAACTTTTTTTTGCATTGATACATGTCCCCTGGGGCAGGACCCGGGTCCACAAATACTTTTTTCTGGCAATAACTTGCATTTAAAATGAGCACTTTTGTTTTTTCATGTTCGTGTCCCATAGACTTTAACAGGGTTCTGACGGCTTTCAAATTTGCCGCGAATACCGCACAATGTTCGTTGTTCGCCGAACAACCAAAGTTTGGCCCAAAATTATGCTCGGGCCGAACCGTTCCCTACCGACCATTATCAATTATTATTTTTATTGACCATTGGCTACTTCATTGAACTATCCAACGCTGAGTTCTTTTATGTGCCTTTTGTTTTTTCGGAAGAAGAGTGGGAGCTATTGTCTGTTTCTTTCGGCAGGTATGAGAGTTTTGAGGACCCCACTGGTACGGTTGACAAGTTCCATTACGGGACCCACTACTCAAACGCGGCGGGGGTGATGCATTATATGATTCGGATGGAGCCGTTCACCACCCTGCACATCCAGCTGCAGAGCGGACGGTGAGTGGAGGGGGGGCTTCTAATGAACTGGGAAGCAGTGGGTACTTATCAATCTGTCACATGTACTAATCTACCTTTTTTTTTATAGGTTTGATTGTTCGGACCGTCAGTTCCACTCCATCCGCGCCGCCTGGCAAGCCCGGATGGAGAACCCTGTGGATGTGAAGGAGTTAATCCCAGAGTTCTTCTATTTCCCCGAATTCCTGGAGAATGCCAATGGTAGGAGAACACGGCTACTAAGGGAGACTCTGGGAGACTAGCCATGCAAGATCCAAATGGTTTTAATATGAGGTTTCTGCCTAGAGCCGCTTCAGTCAAGTTGGGATGGGAGGTGGGCATGTCAGCCAGTCTGACTAATCCCCATGCGGCAGAGTTCAAATTGGGAGAGGGTAAGGTCTGCTTTTCCCAAAGCCAATTAGTAAAAGGCTCCTGTCCTGAGTGGCAGAGCTGTTTAAACCTCAGGACTGTGGTAGGTCCCCTTTGCTGGCAAGGAGAATAAAATGTTGGGGCATATGGTCCTGTGTATGGGGTTGGTATAGGTTGTATATTCATGTCTGTGGAGTCATCTCACCAGATTGTCTCTGTTTCCAGGTTTTGATCTGGGCTACCTGCAGATGTCCAACGGGAAGGTGGATGACGTGGTTCTACCGCGATGGGCTTCATCCAGGGAAGATTTAATCTACAAGCATCGGAAGGCCTTGGTGGGTTCACAGTGGTGACTCTGGTTACATACGTTCCTATCCAGCGATGGCACTGAGCATTGATAACCTTGTGTGATCTCCCAATTTGTCTCCGCCAGGAATCGGAGTATGTGTCGGCCCATCTCCACGAGTGGATAGACCTGATTTTCGGCTACAAGCAGAGGGGTGAAGCTGCTGTGGAGGCCCTGAATGTATTTTATTATTGCACTTACGAAGGTGAGACGCCTGGCGGTGGAATTTTATGTTTTCACCTTTAATCTAGAGATAACTGAAATGCTGTATGGACAGGGGCAGGTTCGCTTCAACCGTCTGCCTACTGGGGCAGTTTTTAAACTTTTTTTTTTTTTTTTTTTCCAACAAGCCCTACTTGTGATAGCTTTGGGCAGAGACAGGTACTCTTTATGGAGACGTCAGGGATCTGTTAGATTCCCCCCCCAATGTCTCCCCTGCCCTCCTAAGCAAATAACCAAGTACAGATCGGGCTTGGTTCGCTGCTACTCTGACTGTTACAGCCAGAAAGTGACCGCTTTGAAACTGGAATGGCTTCCGGGATGGCTCTTCACAAAGGAGGTGGAGCAACGGTTGTTCCTCCATCTCCTCTGTGGTTAGCCACCCCAACTGCTCACTGAACTGAAAAATTTAGAAAATTGCTGCGCTGAACCAATCAAAAGAATGAATAAAATACAAAAAGCTGCTAACACTAAAACAAACAAAGTCCAAATGAAAATTAAGTGTAGTGCTGAATGTACCAAAATTGGAACACCATATAAATGTGTGGTGGACCAAGGTATATCAAAACTAAAGGTGAGTAAAAGTGTTATAATACAAAATAATAATCAAAACCTCGTGAGGATATGAAAACAACAAAGAAAAATAATGGTGTATAGTGAATGTAACACAATAATGTCCAAACACTGAAGAAAGGAATATGGATGAACTTCATAGAAATAGTGTTCAATCAGATGGCTATAATACGATCCTCTGTGACAAATGATGGGATGATGTGGGCAAAGAGATGGCTGTGTGGCACATACAAAACAAGATGGGCATTTATCTAATGGAAGATTGTAGATAAATACTTCTTACCAGACAGGGTGGACCCACCTGTCATATGACAATGGGTCAATCGGGCTTATATTGGCCGAAAGCCAGATGTTCATCAATGGTACCAACTCGGAGGTAGACGGAGCCTGTAATGGAATCACTCTAGGAGAAGACAGGGATTAATCAGCAAGTATGGATCTAGGTATGGCAACCAAATATCCAGAACTTAGGCGGGTCCTCCAGGCGGGTAAAGATTGGACCTCAATGGAGGGTCTGTGTAGGGGACCAGTGACAAAATGGAACGTTGTCACATTAAAACCATGTTGCCAAAAGGAAAAAAGAAAAAAAAAGCTCCATATGGTGCAGGTCATAAAAAGTAGAAGATTTTTAATCCTATAAAAAGTACAAACCATCAAGGACAGATGATTGCATAAAAAAAGTGATCTCAAAAAATGGTAATAAAAGCAATGTGGGCAGCATGTATAGCAAGCCCGATGCGTTTCGGCCTAAAGGCCTTCAACTGGGGCAGGAAGTCCCTGTGATGTATGAAGCTCGGTACTCCTCCTATGCTCTCCGTGTCATACATCATTGAGGGATCATTGCATGTTCATCTAGGAATGACTGAAGTGCTGGACAGTGTTGTCTTTAAGGGGGAATGCATGGATCCATCTGAGGTTTCAATCAGAGACGAGTTGCCTGATGAGGAGATGCTTCTGAGTTCATCTAAAACTGATACTTTAATTTCTTTGGATGATGGAGAGTTAACCCCCCTCCAATGACCTGTGTTCCTGGGTCTGCGGTGCCTGTTATAAGGGGCTTCCACCATCCTTGTTGGGTTTCACTGGTTTTATTATGAGAAATGTAAATGGAGGAATGTGAACAAGCCAAGGTGGGGACACCGAACACTTCAAGGTGGTGGCGGGGAACAAACAGAAACCGTGAGGCGATCCAAATGCCTTGATGGGTAAGTGTCAGTCTGGCAGTGTTGGGCGTTCCTAGGCAGGTTGCCTAGGTAATGCCCATATGTAATGCTGAGCCTCCATGATTAAAACTGAAATTCAATGAATGTCAGGTTGAGGAGGAAAGGGCCATATGACCTATTGTTCAGCAAGGATTCTGACTGTACTGTCTAAGAACACATAGGCAGTTGTGTAAATCATACAATAAAGCAGCCAGTATGAATATGACTATACTCGTTTGCCTGGCTACAAGTGTCTGACCAGCATCTCCTCTGTTTAGGTGTGGTGGATCTGGACGCCATCGCGGATGAGACTGAGAGGAAAGCGCTGGAAGGAATTATCAGCAATTTTGGTCAGACTCCGTGCCAGCTTCTCAAGGTACGTCCGAGGACTAAACCAACATTTGTAACACTAAAATCCCTGGCAATATAAAAAAATGTACACAGAACATAAAAAAACTCCATTCAACATAGACGGGACTACACACCTACGGCACAGATAGAGCTCTACACACCCACGGCACAGAGAGAGCTCTGGGGGTGTGTAGAGCTCTCTCCGTGCCTTGGGGGTGTGTAGAGCTCTCTCCGTGCCTTGGGGGTGTGTAGAGCTCTCTCCGTGCCTTGGGGGTGTGTAGAGCTCTCTCTGTGCCTTGGGGGTGTGTAGAGCTCTCTCTGTGCCTTGGGGGTGTGTAGAGCTCTCTCTGTGCCTTGGGGGTGTGTAGAGCTCTCTCTGTGCCTTGGGGGTGTGTAGAGCTCTCTCTGTGCCTTGGGGGTGTGTAGAGCTCTCTCTGTGCCTTGGGGGTGTGTAGAGCTCTCTCTGTGCCTTGGGGGTGTGTAGAGCTCTCTCTGTGCCTTGGGGGTGTGTAGAGCTCTCTCCGTGCCTTGGGGGTGTGTAGAGCTCTCTCCGTGCCTTGGGGGTGTGTAGAGCTCTCTCCGTGCCTTGGGGGTGTGTAGAGCTCTCTCCGTGCCTTGGGGGTGTGTAGAGCTCTCTCCGTGCCTTGGGGGTGTGTAGAGCTCTCTCCGTGCCTTGGGGGTGTGTAGAGCTCTCTCCGTGCCTTGGGGGTGTGTAGAGCTCTCTCCGTGCCTTGGGGGTGTGTAGAGCTCTCTCTGTGCCGCGTGCGTGCAGGGCCCTCCCCCATGCCACGCAGAGAGCTCTCTCCGTGCCGCAGGTGTGTAGAGCTCTACGCCCCCGGGGCACAGAGAGAGCTCTACACACCCGCGGCACGGAGAGAGCTTTCTGCGTGGCATGGGGGAGGGCCCTGCACGCACAGGGTTGACAATAGGTGGAAACGGAATTAATTCTCAGTATCAGAGAATTAATTCTTTGTGATCTGTATCAATGTCTGCAATGTTCATTTTCTATTCATTTCTCTTTAATTTAAATGGAATTATGATTGGTTTAGGTTGCTGAATGTCGAGTTTTTTTTTTTCCCTAACACTTTTTTTCTGTCCTGCCAGGAGCCGCACCCAGCTCGTCTGTCCGCAGCAAGTGCAGCTCGGCGCCTGTCCCGGATGGACACCTATTCTCCCAATCTGTTTGAGAAATTATCGGAACTGAAAACATTCTTTGGGGAGGTGAGGAGAATCTGCGATTAGTGATCTGTTTTCTCCGTCTACTGAGCACTGTCCGCTCTCTGCTATTCGGACGCTGTGCGGGAAAGACGCCTTCCGTACACCTGCAAAATGTTCAAAGCTCACCGCCTTTGTATTCTGCTGCAGATACCAATACATTGTTAATGGCACCCCAAATGCAGATGACAAGCAGTGCGTTTGCGGGCACCAGATCGCACAGTACTGCAGTACCATGGGATTTGCTGCAGTGTGTTTTTCAAATATCGCGCATGCACTTCTTTTTGTGCGGCCCGATGCGATCTGCAGCCGATTCGAATGAATGGGCAGCAAAATTGCACCGCAGGGATATGCACGGGAACGTGGAACTCATTCCTGTGCGATTCTGGTGTGACAGGTGAAGTAAAGTTGAAGTTTAATGATTTTTTATTCTTCCTTCTCTGATCCCCCCCCTACCCCTTCATCCGCATTCTAATGAAATATTCTTGTGTGATGGCTTTCTTGTGATAATAATAATAATTAATGTGTTGGTTGTGCAGGGAATGATGGAAGAGGTCCCCCTTGTCCTGACGGTGGTCCCCAAAAATCAGGCTCATTCCTTCATGACTCAGGGCTCTCCGGACGTTCTGGTGAGTTATTGGACATCAGCACCTTTTATTCAGTGAAAGGTTTGTTTATGGATTGTTTAAATGCAGCTTCATCTGTGGTCCTCGTACACCAGAGCGCCACGTAGTTGGTTGTCATTGTGGTTGGTAATGGTTGCCTTGTATCCAATAGGTCACGGTTAGTGCCAACGGACTTCTGGGGACTCATGGGTGGTTGCCCTATGACAGGAACTTCTCCAATTACTTCAGCTTCACCAAGGACCCCACTGTCTCCAATGTCAAGTGAGTGTTCTCCTCTCTCTGAGTGTTCTTCCCTCCTTTCTCTGAGTGTTCTTCCCTCCTTTCTCTGAGTGTTCTTCCCTCCTTTCCGAGTGTTCTTCCCTCCTTTCCGAGTGTTCTTCCCTCCTTTCCGAGTGTTCTTCCCTCCTTTCCGAGTGTTCTTCCCTCCTTTCTCTGAGTGTTCTTCCCTCCTTTCTCTGAGTGTTCTTCCCTCCTTTCTCTGAGTGTTCTTCCCTCCTTTCTCTGAGTGTTCTTCCCTCCTTTCTCTGAGTGTTCTTCCCTCCTTTCCGAGTGTTCTTCCCTCCTTTCCGAGTGTTCTTCCCTCCTTTCCGAGTGTTCTTCCCTCCTTTCCGAGTGTTCTTCCCTCCTTTCCGAGTGTTCTTCCCTCCTTTCCGAGTGTTCTTCCCTCCTTTCCGAGTGTTCTTCCCTCCTTTCCGAGTGTTCTTCCCTCCTTTCGAGTGTCCTCCCCTCCTCTCTCCCAGTGTTCTCCCCTCCTCTCTCCCAGTGTTCTCCCCTCCTCTCTCCGAGTGTCCTCCCCTCCTCTCTCCGAGTGTCCTCCCCTCCTCTCTCCCAGTGTCCTCCCCTCCTCTCTCCCAGTGTCCTCCCCTCCTCTCTCCCAGTGTCCTCCCCTCCTCTCTCCCAGTGTCCTCCCCTCCTCTCTCCCAGTGTCCTCCCCTCCTCTCTCCCAGTGTCCTCCCCTCCTCTCTCCCAGTGTCCTCCCCTCCTCTCTCCCAGTGTCCTCCCCCTCCTCTCTCCCAGTGTCCTCCCCCTCCTCTCTCCCAGTGTCCTCCGCCTCCTCTCTCCCAGTGTCCTCCGCCTCCTCTCTCCCAGTGTCCTCCGCCTCCTCTCTCCCAGTGTCCTCCGCCTCCTCTCTCCCAGTGTCCTCCGCCTCCTCTCTCCCAGTGTCCTCCGCCTCCTCTCTCCCAGTGTCCTCCGCCTCCTCTCTCCCAGTGTCCTCGCCTCCTCTCTCCCAGTGTCCTCGCCTCCTCTCTCCCAGTGTCCTCGCCTCCTCTCTCCCAGTGTCCTCCGCCTCCTCTCTCCCAGTGTCCTCGCCTCCTCTCTCCCAGTGTCCTCGCCTCCTCTCTCCCAGTGTCCTCGCCTCCTCTCTCCCAGTGTCCTCGCCTCCTCTCTCCCAGTGTCCTCGCCTCCTCTCTCCCAGTGTCCTCGCCTCCTCTCTCCCAGTGTCTTCCCCTCCTCTCTCCCAGTGTCCTCGCCTCCTCTCTCCCAGTGTCCTCGCCTCCTCTCTCCCAGTGTCCTCGCCTCCTCTCTCCCAGTGTCCTCGCCTCCTCTCTCCCAGTGTCCTCGCCTCCTCTCTCCCAGTGTCCTCGCCTCCTCTCTCCCAGTGTCCTCGCCTCCTCTCTCCCAGTGTCCTCGCCTCCTCTCTCCCAGTGTCCTCGCCTCCTCTCTCCCAGTGTCCTCGCCTCCTCTCTCCCAGTGTCCTCGCCTCCTCTCTCCCAGTGTCCTCGCCTCCTCTCTCCCAGTGTCCTCGCCTCCTCTCTCCCAGTGTCCTCGCCTCCTCTCTCCCAGTGTCCTCGCCTCCTCTCTCCGAGTGTTCTCTGGATGTATCTAAATTTCTGAATCACAATAGTCACGAATTTCAAGGAATCCAAAATAAATGATGAAACAAATTATTTGAATTTGAAAATGAATTTGAATTGGAAACCTATTGCAATAAATACTAGGGTTGCACCAATACTGCTACCGGTATTGATACTAAGCAGTATCGGTACTCGTGCAAATGCTCCGATAACCTAAAACTGATACTTTCAGACTTTCGATTCTTTCAACTGTCAGCGGGATTCCCTCACTGACAGCTGAAATGTAAATAAAAAAAATTATGGCAATTACTGGTTGTTAAAGGGGGGGTCTGCCGTGTCCTTAACAACCGATGACTCATTCAGTGGGGCTCCCCTGTTGACAGTTGAAGTGTAAATGAAGTCCCTGCAATTGGAGCTGTCAAAAAAAAAAAAAGCAGCCGCAATGTTTATCAACAACATTGCTCAGCCAGTGAAACAGAAAGATTAAAAAGAAACATTGTTTGCTTTTGTATCATTCTGTTCATCTACAAATCAAAGGGGGATGAACTTCCATCTGCAGATGAAGTCAGTTTAAAGTAGCCTGTCAAGTAAAAAAAAAAAAAAAAAAAATATATATATATATATATATATATATATATATATATATATATATATATATATATATATACAAAAATAATCAGCAGGGCAAAAATTATTACATGGAGAAGGAGAATAAGGAGTTAATTAAGGCCGATTAGAGTAAATTAAGTGTTAATAAGGGGTTAAACTAAATAATAAGGGGTTAAACTAAATTATTTAAATGTTCTTTAGTTTAACCCCTTATTAACACTTAATTTACTCTAATCGGCCTTAATTAACTCCTTATTCTCCTTCTCCATGTAATAATTTTTGCCCTGCTGATTTTTTTTTTGTTCACTTCTATTTTAGAAACTAATAATAAACTTTTTTTTTTTGTTTGCTTTGTTCGTAAAATATTTTGACATCTTTAACATATATTTACACGTTTCACATTGGAAAAAGCGCAACGTAAGAAAAAAAAACAAAAACATTTATTTCATTTGTAAATAACTTTTCAATGCTTTGTACTATTGCTGACAGCTGAAGTGTAAACAAAACAGTTGCAGTAAGTATCGGTAATTGGTATCGGCGAATACTAAAGGGAAAAAAAAAAAAAAAGCATCGGTACTTGTATGGTTTTGGTGCATCCCTAATAAATACAGTAAGGTATTAAGGTAAAATAAGATGATATTTCACACTTAGGCTGCTTAATAGAATAGCAAAGAATATAATGGAATAAAACAGAATAGAATAAAACATAATAGAATATTGGTTGAACTGGATGGACTTTTTTTTTCAACCTTTTTTCAACCAGACTAACTATGTAACAGAATATGTGATAGGATAGAATAAAAAAGTTTAGAATTGAATGGATTAAAATAGAATTTAAAAAAAAAGGAATAAAATAAAATAGAAATTAATAGAATAGAGAGGAATAGAAAAAAAAATACAAAAGAATAGAATTGAACAAATAGCCGTCCTCCGAAATTCACTTTTCGGAAACTGCTGTATTAGTTCTATTCTGTTCTATTATTTTTATTTTATTTTTTTAAATTTTTTGCCCCTTTATTTTCTATTGTTTTTATTTATATTCTATTCTGTTTTATTATTTTCTATTTTGTTCTATTTTATTTTATTTTATTTTCTATTATCTTTTATTCTATTGCATTCTTTACCATTCTATTCTATAAAGCAGCCCAAGTAGGAATCATCCCCGTATTTCACTTTTTATATCTTGCTGTATTTATCGCAATATGTTTCCATTTTGAATTCAAATTCATTTTCAAATTCATGTCGAATCGATTTGAAAAGAACGAATATAAAAAACGAATCCGGATATATAAAACAAATTCAGAAAAACGAATCGTTCTAACATAATGAATATGACGAAACAAAATTATTAACTGAACTTACGAATCCGAAGCGAAACCGAACAGATTTTTCTGTCATGACATCTTTAACATTGACCAATTTAAACTTTTTTTATTATACTATCTGATATTTTTGATCCTTTTTTTTTTTTTTTTTTTTTTAGACAACTTATGTGACCCGTTTTGGTCCTCTGACCAGAATCCAGTAAAAAGCAATCAAAATTTTTGGAGATTAGAGCCAAAATCTTACATTGATACTCAATTGTTTTATCATTGTGAGAATTAATTTGCCTTTTTGAAACAAGTTTTTTTTTTAGTACTGTACATAGCGATACAATTTCTTGGTTGGAGCTCCTCCCGTCTCTGCCCAGACCGGGTTGTTAGAAGGACCAACCATATTCTCCTCCTTTGGATAAAGAAGTGCTTTTTCTTTTTTTTTTCTTTTTTTTCCTGCTCTAAAGTTGAGTTAAAAAACCAAAACCTTAGAAATAAAGTAAGTTGCGCCATGTTCATGTACAATGGTGGTGTCCACTGTTGGGGGGGGTTATCTTCACCATTGATAAATGAGGTTGGATCTCTTCCAGGACACAACGCTTCCTCCTTGGACCCTTTGCTGTGGGGGCCGAACTTTCTTCCATGACTCTGGTGGTCTCTCATGATGCCAAACTACTGTTCAGTGGAGGACACTGGGACAACAGCCTACGCGTCACGTCCCTGAGCAAAGGGAAAGTCATCGGACACATCACCCGACACATTGGTAATTGGTGGACCATATGGAGAGAAATTGATAAGATGTGTAGAAGTATTTTCCCATGACTTTATTGGCAGGTCGCTTTTTAGTGTCAGCTGAAGAGCAATCAATTTAAGGGTATCCCAAGCCAAATGTTTTGGACAGAGCAGGGAAGGGTTGGATCTCCTGTCTCTGTCCAGGCCATGTTGTCAGAAGGACTAAAAGTGATGGAGAATCCAAAATGTTACAGTTGTCACCAGAAGAGCAAGTGAGGGGCAGAGTCGTCTTAATAGCATCATGGGCCCCTTGGCAAAGTAATGCACTGGGGCCCCTGCCTGCCTGCCCCAATTTACTCACTGTGGCCCCTGCCAGCCTGCCCTTAATTTACTCACTGGGGCCCCTGCCAGCCTGCCCTTAATTTACTCACTGGGGCCCCTGCCAGCCTGCCCCAATTTACTCACTGGGGCCCCTGCCAGCCTGCCCCAATTTACTCACTGGGGCCCCTGCCAGCCTGCCCCAATTTACTCACTGGGGCCCCTGCCAGCCTGCCCCAATTTACTCACTGGGGCCCCTGCCAGCCTGCCCCAATTTACTCACTGGGGCACCTGCCAGCCTGCCCCAATTTACTCACTGGGGCCCCTGCCAGCCTGCCCCAATTTACTCACTGGGGCCCTTGCCTGCCTGTCCCAATTTACTCACTGGGGCCCCTGCCAGCCTGCCCCAATTTACTCACTGGGGCCCCTGCCAGCCTGCCCCAATTTACTCACTGGGGCCCCTGCCAGCCTGCCCCAATTTACTCACTTGGGGCCCCTGCCAGCCTGCCCCAATTTACTCACTTGGGGCCCCTGCCAGCCTGCCCCAATTTTCTCACCTAATCTCTAGAAAAGTATAAATAGTAGACAGAATTGAACATATTTATTAGTACTTTAAAATCGGGCACAATACTGTGGTCAGCAGAGCGCAGTACAGGGGTAGGTTCAGATAGGCACAGTATGGGTGGGGTCCAGGGGAGTGCACGGTACATGGGGTCCAGGGGAGTGCACGGTACATGGGGTCCAGGGGAGTGCACGGTACATGGGGTCCAGGGGAGTGCACGGTACATGGGGTCCAGGGGAGTGCACGGTACATGGGGAGCAGGAGGGCACAGTAGCAGGGTGGGGGGGGTGTCAGGAGGGCACAGTTTAGGGGGCGGTAACGTATAATACAGATATGGCCTCCTCAAGCAGAGCAGCGCAGGGAAGTTCTGTCACAGATTTTATTTGTTTTGGCAGGTTGTCACTGGGCTAGGTCTACAATCAGAATGATAGTTCTGCCCTACCCCCCCTTCTACATTCTCTGCTTGCAGTTTCCAATGCTCTTCCAGTGCTTTGCATGCGATAATGAAGAACCCCCAGGGTGGAGCATCTTACTACTACTGCTGCTGCTTGTGTGGGCAGGATGTGTACTGCTCCGATCCCCGCCGGCCCTCCTCATGTGTTCATCCCATGTAATCAGCACAGTACACATCCCGCTCACTTAAGCAGCAGTAGTAAGATTCTCCATCTCAGGGGTTCTTCCTTAACCCCTGCAAAGCTCCATAAAGTAGCAGAAGGAAGATGTCATTCCGATTGTAGATTTAGCTCCAATTGTCCTTGCAGCCCCAATTACTGAGGCGCTGCCCAGGACACAGCCATCCCAGCGCGACTGTCCCAGTAGATCCGGGACAGTTGGCAAGTATGATATAATGCAAGATTGTCACGGGACTGCTGGGCAGTGCCCAGGGGTGGCCATGCGTTAAGACAGTCCTGGTGAGGGGGAATCTTTCAATAGGGACCCCTGTTTTGGTTACAAAAAAGAATTCCCCTCAGTTTGGAAGGAATTCTTCTCACTACTTATTGTGTCCCAAGGAAAGGAAGTGAAGGTAAATCTCCTCAGTAGGACATAGCTTGAGAAAAGCTGCAATATATGACATATTTTTCATAGGTTTAGATGCTGTATAATGGTTATTTCCGTGTTCATGACTCAGATTTTTGTATTAGATGTGGTGACATGTCTGGCGCTGGACTTGTGCGGTATGTACCTCATTTCCGGCTCGCGGGACACCACGTGCATGGTGTGGGAGGTTCTTCAGCAGGTGAGGCTCAGGATAGGTCCCTGTTCCTTCACACATGTGGTGTACAGATTGTATGTTGCTGATAAAAGTTTTTGCTTTTGTCTCCAGGGCGGCTTTTCCTACGGACTGTCCCCAAAGCCTGTGCAGGTGCTGTATGGTCACAGCGATGAGGTCACGTGTGTGGCAATCAGTACGGAGCTGGACATGGCCGTCTCTGGTTCTAAGGTGGGAATAACCTAATAACCTTCTAATCCTGTCCCCCCCTGGTTGTTTGTCATGCAAAAATCTTCTGTCTGACCTCTCATAAGTGTCATTTTTGTTTCAGGAGTCTTCTTTATATATATATATATATATATATATATATATATATATATATATATATATATATATATATATATATATAAACACATGCACACAGTATCTCACAAAAGTGAGTACACCCCTCACATTTTTGTAAATATTTTATTCTATCTTTTCATGTGACAACACTGAAGAAATGACACTTTTCTACAATGTAAAGTAGTGAGTGTACAGCTTGTATAACAGTGTAAATTTGCTGTCCCCTCAAAATAACTCAACACACAGCCATTAATGTCTAAACCGCTGGCAACAAAAGTGAGTGTCTGTGGGGCATCCTCAAACGGAAGGTGGAGGAGCGCAAGGTCTCTAACATCTACCAGCTCTGTGATGTTGTCATGGAGGAGGTGAAGAGGACTCCAGTGATAACCTGTGAAGCTCTGGTGACCTCCATGCCCAAGAGGGTTAAGGCAGTGCTGGAAAATAATGGTGGCCACTATATTGACACTTTGGGCCAAATTTGGACGTTTTCACTTAGGGGTGTACTGACTTTTGTTGCCAGCGGTTTAGACATTAATGGCTGTGCGTTGAGTTATTTTGAGGGGACAGCAAATTTACACTGTTATACAAGCTGTACACTCACTACTTTACATTGTAGCAAAGTGTCATTTCTCCAGTGTTGTCACATGAAAATATAGAATAAAATATTTACAAAAATACAAAAAGTGTGTGTATACGTATGTATGTGTGTATATAATAATTACAGTGTGAGTGAGGAACAAGAATGGGGGGGGGGGGGGGGGGGCATATAATCACAATGGTCACGTTCCTAACTTTGAAGTCTACCTTGGACTAGGGATATGGATACCAGGAATAGGGTACCAAGCCAACTATCCCAAAATGTTTCAAATTTGGCCAGACACCCTCTTTTTTTGTTGATCAAGCCTTCCTTGTACAGAACTTCATTAGCTGATGACGCCCATGGATCATTTCTGAGGAACAGCACTAAAAGAATAGGAGTCTGAATGTCAGAGGGTTGCCCCTCGGCTCTAGCTCCTGCCTTTCGATGCAACTCTGAAGCTTCTCCAGCCTTTTATTAAGCTAGGAGCAATCTACACTGTACAACATCAACTATCCATATATTCTTTTACCAATCAACAAATGGAGGAGTGTCTGTGTTACCAATGGTGCAACCTTTTGGATAACTTCCACACCTGTGGAACAGTGCCAGAAATTCCCACTTAAATCCCAACCTTCAAGGGAAACATCAACAAGGCGGTTAATCAACTAAAAGATGGACAACTTCTCTATGAGTTCCATCAGGTCCACCTTCTTTAGTTGATTGCCATCCTTATTGGTGTGCCTTGAAAATTGGGATTGAGATGTTAGAATGTTTGACATTTTTAAGCAGGTGTGGATGTTCTCCATCGGGTCCACTATTGGTTAGTACAGACGCCACACCATGTGTTGATCGGTTCCACCAATGCTGCAACCTTATGGAGAAATTCCACACTTGTGTAATAATGGCAAAAATTCCCGTTTTTCAATCCCAATCCTCAAGGAACACCAACAAGGCGGTTGGTCAACTAAAAGGTGGAACTCCTAGAGTAGTTGTCCATCAGGTCCACCTTTTTTAGTTGATCGCCATCCATGGTGTTCCTTGAAAATTGAAATTGAGATATTAGAACTTTTGTCATTTTTCCTCGGGTGTGGATGTTCTCCATCAGGTCCACTATTGGTTAGTACAGATGCCACATTTTGATCGGTACAACCTTATGGAGAACGCCATGTGTTGATCGTTGAAGAGATCTTTGAATAGTTGGTGTTTGTGGTGTACTGTGTAGATTTCCTCTAGTTTGATAAAGAGTTGTACTTGGCTCGAGATGTCGCTGTTTAAAGACAGGAGCTGTCATCTTATGTATTGCCGTTTCTATGCACTAAAGCAAAATATCTAAAGCTTTTGAAAGAAAAGGACCTGGGTGAGTATGTTAAATGTTTCTGTATTGCTTTTTCTAGTTTTGTTTTTTATTTTTTTGTTTTTTTTTGATCCCCCATGTTTGTCCTATGTACTCACCTGTCAAAACATATCACCAAAAAATAAATGTGTATATATATATAGAGAGAGAGAGAAATCCCCTTTTAAGCTTTCTTCACATGTTACAATTTGACCATACAATCTTTTGTATAATTATAAAAGTTTAATTTTAAAAACCTTATATAAAATGTGGATCTACCGAAACTATCCACCCAACCTGTATTCAGTCAGGCAAGGCCTTTGTACTATATAGTTCCTGGTAGGTCTATAGAGGGTCGTATGGTCAGATTGCAATGTGTGTGGTGAGCTTTAGTTCTCTGGTTTGGAAGGTGAAAAACAAGGTAATAAAGGTGGGAGCACCAAGGATATGATGGAGTCGGAATAATTGTACATCTGTGCCTGAAATAGTACATAGGCAGATCCACTTTGACCATGCGCTAAGGAGATCTGCTGATGCACTATTCCGGATCAGCTTACCGACAAACCCCTGATGAAGGGGGGCTAGTGATCCCCAGAAACGCGTTTCTTGTGACCCATTGTGTGCAATAAAGATTTACTGGGCTCACATTACAATACTTTGGGGATCCCTGAGGACACCCTCCCTCATTTCCCTCCTCTTTGGGTTCAGCGCTCTACTTGCAAGTTTATTATGGAACTACTGGTGTGTAAGGTGGCACTGGGAGCCCAGGGATGAAGGGTTCAAATGGTGGTTATGTGTAAGACCATTGATTGGTCCCAGATTGCTCAACTCCTGGAGGAACCAGTTGGGGTGTCATTTATTAGCAAGTGAACATCGGCGTGGAGAAGTTGCCTTGTACCATGGGTCATCAGACTTTGTTTTTAAGATTACATTTTTAATTAATATTGATAACATCAGTAAATAATGGGGTCATTGGTCCCCATTTTACCCCCTTATGAATGGGGACCAGTGACCCACCAGAAGGTGTTTCTTGTGACCTTTTGTTATGTGCAATAAAGATGTACTGGGCTCACATTACAATCTTGTCTACTCACATTACAATACTTCAGGGATCCCCGAGGACACCATTCCTCTAAAATCTGGATTCAAAGTCTTATCCCTCCCTCTTTGGCTCCAGTTGTCTACTAGCAAGTCTATTCTAGAACTACTGGTGTGTGAGGTGGCACTGGAAACCCAAGGGTGAAGGGTTCAATTGGTGGCAATGTGTAAGACCTTTGATTGGTCCCAGGCTGCTGAACTCCTGGAATAACCAGTTGGGGCGTCATTCATTAGCATGATAACAAAAGCATGGAGACGTTGCTCTGTTCAAAGAGTCATACTTTGTTTTTAAGATGCAATTTGTAATTAATACTGATAAAGTCCGAAAATAATACAGCCAATGCATTTTGGAGTACTAGGACACACCCTCTTCTCTATGGCTTGACCTTTAACATTTTTTTAGCACTAATTTAATAAAGTATATGTGTATTCTGCATTGTATATGTATTGTCCTTTTGTTTGCTAGCCCAGAAGAAGGGGGTGACTTAATCCCCCAAAATATGTTGGATCCTAGAACTTATGACTTTGTACAAGGTGCTCCTCATCCACCAGACAGTGGAACGTGTGTCCCCATTGCAAGATTTCACCTCTTTTCTTTTTTTGGTGACGAATGTGACATTTTGGGTTTGCATTAACTTTCTTGGTGATAATGGTCACCGGGACAAATAAAGAGGATGAATCTCCTTCAGTGGGGACACAGACCGCAATGCAAACCTGACATGTGTTTTAACTCTATTGAAACCTTAGCTTGGATTTAGATACACTCTTATATGTTTTGTTATCAATGTGAAGTTTTTATAAATAATCCCCCTTTTCTCTTGCAGGACGGCACTGTTATTGTATACACCATTCGGAGGGGGCAGTTTTTGAGGTGTATTAGGCCCCCCTGTGAGAGTTCCCTTCCTCTGACCATCTCCCACCTGGCTGTGGGTCTGGAGGGGCAGATTGTGTTCCAGAGCACCATCGAAGGCCGGAGCTCCCTCAAGGTCAGAATAACATCAATACATCATATCCCTCTGCAATGTTGTGTTTAGACCACGTGTGTCCTGCATTTTCTGCACCGCCATCTGTCAGTCATAGCAGGCTGTGTGTGTGCAATGTGAGAGTCCCCCTTCCCCTATGCCAGCATTTCTCAACCTTTTTACCTCAGAGGAACCCATGAAATAATTTTCAGGTCATAAGGAACCCCCTGCTAAAATCTATTCCTTGAGGGTTGATCAGAAGAATGCCCCTTAAATTGGATATCAGGATGCCTCCCTTATGGACAGCTAGAAAGATCAATGGTGTCATGCTACTGGCTCTGCCAAGTGGGGCTGAACTCAGAACTTTGAAGGCCCCACCAGATAGAAGGTCAATCGGCCAAAGCTCGATGAAACCCCAACAACCCCTGGAGGAACCCTGGTTGAAATTGGCTGTCCTATGCTGTCAGTCTCATCCCCTCAGCTCTATTTAACCTAACTTCAGTATCTCCCTGTCTGTCCTTTGAAAGAAAAGCTAAAGTGACCCAGAGACCGATACCCAGAAGCATATGCCCTGTGAGTAAAAATCTATAATTACATAGTTACAGACTCATTCCATCTAAAAAGTGATATTTTAGTTGTACAGATTATGGTCAATGGTTGGTGAACGATAATTCGTATAAAAACCAAAGATCCCAAAATGAGGTAATTATCAAATAGTGCTGCCTTTTGCGGTCCAGTCACCACCTCATCCTTTAGGTGGGGTACCTCAACTAATCATGAGTACTCAAAAAACAATAAGGAATCGGTGACCGACCACCCAACAAGTAGTTGTAAATGAGGACCAACTGCGTTGTTGGTGATTAGAAAAACATTCTCCTCAATTGCTTTTTGGTTACTCAGTGGTTGGTGGACCCCTGACCATCACCCCTATATGAGCTTGTTGGACATCTATTCAAAAATCATGGCCATTAATATGGAATTGCTCCCCTCTCCATGGCCGTTAAGATGGAGTTGCTCCCCTCTCCATGGCCGTTAAGATGGAGTTGCTCCCCCCTTCATGGCCGTTAAGACGGAGTTGCTCCCCCCTTCATGGCCGTTAAGACGGAGTTGCTCCCCCCTTCATGGCCGTTAAGACGGAGTTGCTCCCCTCTCCATGGCCGTTAAGACGGAGTTGCTCCCCTCTCCATGGCCGTTAAGATGGAGTTGCTCCCCCCTCCATGGCCGTTAAGACGGAGTTGCTCTTCTCCGCATGGTCTTTAAAATTGAGTTGCTTCCTCTTTGTGGCTGTAACATTTTGACAATTTTTAACCATTTTGTGGCGTCTGTACTGATGTTGCATGAAAAGACTTGACTCACAATCAGTGTTCCAATTCATCCCAAAAGTGTTCAGTAGGGCTGAGGTCCGGGCTCTGTACAGCTCACTCAAGTTCCTCCACACCAAACTGGTCACACCATGTCTTTTTATAGAGTTGGCTTTCATACTCGGGGGTAGACATGTGCACTGACAAAAAAATGTGTTCATTGTCGTTTCATTCGTTTTTTTGGGGAAATTCGGATTTTTAAATTTTTCAGATTTTCAGAATTTTCATATTTCAGAAAATTTTCAGAATTTTTATATTTACAAATTTTCGGAATTCGAAAATTCGATAATCTGAAAAAAAAAGAAAATAAGTAAAATTTGAATAATAACTATTAAATTATATGTATTGTGATTTCCTTTCAAAACTGGCCGTTTGTGAACGTAACAAATATAAATTTATCTGAAGTTACGAATTATCCGAAATAACGAATGCCGCATCTAAACAAATGTAATGGAGCAAATTAATAATAGAAAATAATAATAATAAAAAGGTTTTATTATTATTGTTGTTTATTATTATTAGAGCGTTATGTTCCATTCGTTTAGATACGGCATTCGTTATTTCGGATAATTTGTAACTTCAGATAAATTTATACTCATTACGTTCACTTACAGTCAAATTTGAAAGGAATATTCCAATACCTCTAATTTAATAGTTATTAGTTATTTCAGATTTTCGATTTTTCAGATTTTTATTCATATCCAACGTTCAGATTTTCATTCTTATTTTCGAATTTTCAAATTTCCGAAATTTCGATTTTCCGAACTTCTGAAATTTCGAAATTTCCGATTTCGGTATTTCGGAATTTTCGAAATTTGAGAATTCAGAAATTCGAAAATTTCGGAATTAACGAATTTGTCGAAGTTCATTAAACTAATTCGGAACTAAAATTGCACAAGTCTACTCAGGGGCACAGTCATGCTGGAACAGAAAATGTTCTTCAACAAACTGTTACCACAAGGTTGAGTTGTTTCACATCCTATTCCAAAACCATGGCCATTAATATGGAGTTGGCCCCTCTTTGTGGCTGTAACACCCTTTGGGAAGGCCTTCTGTAGGATTTTGGAGGGTGTCTGTGGGAATCAGGTACTGGTGTTGGATGAGAAGACCTGGCTCACACATTGGGCACCAGAAAAAAGACCTGGCACACAATCGGCATTCCAATTCTTCCCAAGAGTGTTCAGTAGGGTTGAGGACAGGGCTCTGTACAGGACACTGGAGTTCCTACACACCAAACTGGTCACATCATGTCTTTATAGAGCTGGCTTTGTACACAGGGGCACAGTCATGGTGGAGCTGAAAAGGGTCTTTACCAAACTGTTACCACAAGGTTGACCTGTTGGACATTCTATTCCAAAACCAAGGGCATTATTATGGAGTGGCCCCCTACTCCAAGACCATGGACATTTGAAGTTGCCTCCTTACACCCTTTTAAAAATATCCATACTCTCACTGCCACCACCGATTGTGGAAGAGAGTTCCACATCCTTATTGCCCTGACAGTGAAAAACCTCCTGCGCAGTTTAAGGTTAAACCGCTTCTCCTCAAATCTAATTGTGTGTCCTCGTACACTCCCTCAGAATGAATAGTTTTTTTTTCCTATGGTGGGATCACCATGGTGGTATTTGTAGATCGCTATCATGTCCCCCCTCAAACGTCGCTTCTCCACGAGAATACATTTTAGTGCTTGTAGTCATTCCTCGTAAATTAGGGCGTCCAGTCCCTTTATTAGTTTTGTTGCCCTTCTTTGGACTCTCTCCAGCTCCAGCACATCCTTCCTGAGGACTGGTGATCAGAACTGGACAGAGTACTCCAGATGAGGCCTAACCAGAGTTTTATAAAGTGGTAGGATTATAGTTTCATCCCTGGAGTATATCCCTTTTTTATTCATGCTAATATTCTGCCGGCTTTGGTAGCTGCGGCTTGATATTGCATGCTATTGCTCAATCTGTCATCTACTAGGGACCCCCAGATCTTTCTCCATCCTTGATTCCCCCAGCAGTTGCCCCCCCTATAGTGAGTAGTTTGCATTTGTTTTTTTGCCCCCAAGTGCATTACTTTACATTTCTCCACATTAAACCTCATTTGCCATGGGGTTGCCAACTCCCATTATTTTGTTCAGGTCTTTCTGTAAAATTTCCATATCCTGGTGCAACGTCATTGCCCTGCTTATTTTTGTGTCGTCCGCAAAAACGGAAATTGAGCTATTTATCCTCTATATCACTTATGAATAAATTGAAAAGTATTGGTCCCAAGACAGAACCTTGGGGTACCCTGCTCCAGTCCAGTCTGAGTACATGGTATTTATCACCTCCCTTTGGACACGCCCCTGTAACCAGTTTTTTACCCAAGCACAAACCTTAAGGTCCATGCCTGTAGACTTCAGCTTGTAAATTAAGCATTTTTGGCGGACTGTATCAAATGCCTTTGTCTGACCTACTGTCAAGCAAAGCCATGCACAGATTAGAAGCCCACCTGAGATCACTGTTCTTTTTGCCCTGGTAAGTCAGTATTGGAAATATCTGCAGAGCCCCCCCCCCCCCCCCCTTCCTCCATATACCTAAAAGTGAACAGTCGTCCAAGCAAAGTTTTCATGTTAAAGAAGCACTGGCCAGTACAGCTGCTTCACACTCTGATTTATTGCCAAGGCTCTGCACAGGTGGCAGATTTTTTCCAACACCTTGATACACCCTAAGGGTTAGTTTACACTTTCTTCAAAACAAGGCTTCGGACACGCTTTGTTAAAGCTCTCTGAACGCCAGTCAAAGCTCCTGTCACTAAATAAAATGGTTAGCTTACAGTCCTGTTTAAACCTTGCTTTTGTTTGGGGCTTTGGTGGGGCTTTGGTGGGGCTTTGGTGGGGCTTTGGTGGGGGCTTCGATGGGGCTTTGGTGGAGCTTCGAGAGGTTTGCCATAGACTTCTATGGGGGCTTTGAAGACGCTTTGAAGCACAACTAAAGCGACATGGGGTATATTTTTTGGAGTGAAGCCAAAGCAAAGCAAGATTTAAACAGGTCTTTAAGTTAACCATTTTATTTAGTGACAGAAGCTTTGACTGGCGTTCAGAGAGCTTTAACAAAGCGTGTCCGAAGCCTTGTTTTGAAGCAAGTGTAAACTAGCCCTACTTAAAAAATGACCCTCCTGCAATACTGGTCAGAATGCCACCCTTTCAGCTAGATAAAAGGTCATTGGTGTTGTGCTGCTGTGTTGGCCCTGTAACCTAGGCAGGGACCATCAGATGATAGGTCACAGCTCAAGGAACCCCTATTAACCTCTAGAGCAATGATCTCCAAACTACGGCCAGCAGGCCGGACGTGGCCCTTTGCTTGCCTTTATCTGGCCCTTGGGGCACTATTCCTCCCACTCATATGAGACACTTTTCCTGCTACTGACAACAATGGTGAGGCACCATACTTTACACTAACACTATCATTGGGGCACTGCCCCCCCCCCATGAATACCAATGACTGGCCACTATTCTCTCCCCACGAATACCAACGATGGAGCACCATTCCTCTTATTAATACCAATGAAGGGGCACCATTTCCCCTCAATACCAATGATGGTGCACTGTTCCCCTCAATACCAATGATGGGGCACTGTTCCCCTCAATACCAATGATGGGGCACTGTTCCCCTCCATATCAATAATGAGGCACTATTCCCCCCATAAATACCAAGGATAGGGCACTATTCCCCCCAATAATACTAACAATAGGGCACCGTTCCCCCTCATTATGATAGGACATCATTATTCCCATTAATACCATCAATAGGGTATCATTAATACCATCGATAGGGCATCATTATTACCATTAATATTAACAATGGGGCACTATTCCTTCTCCTAATGACCACAGGAGTTATGTAATTTATTTCCACTGACCACCAAACCGGAAACACTTTATACTCCCATTGATGCCAGGACACTTCATACTCCCACTGGCTACAGTCTGGCCTCCCTAAAGTCTGAAGGGCGGTAAACTGACCCTTTGTAAAGATTGGAGACCCCTGCTCTAGGGAAGCCCTAGGGTTCCATTGAACTCTGGCTGAAGATGGCTGCCTTAATAAGTCCCTTCATACCAGACTGTGCTCAGGAGAAGACCAAATCTATCACCGGGGACGGGGGAGCTTATAAACCTTTAGTAATTGGGTGAAATAAAAATGTTCTGTTCTCGTTGTAGGATAAGTTTGCTCTGCACTGTTACTCGGTGAACGGGAAGAATTTGTCATCAGTCCCTCTGGATGAGCAGGTGTCGGCGCTCTGTGTCACCGAGGAATTTGTGGTGCTCGGCACGGCACAATGTTCCCTACAGATCCGAGACCTCCGCAGGTGAGAAGATACAGAGCAGAAAAAAAATATTGATATAACTCTTGGTTGGCTATCGGTGCAAACATTATAATTCATGAATCTCTGTTGCTCAGAGAAATTTCTAAACCAGTGTGGGGATCTACTTTTTTATATAGAAGATAATTAGGCCAACTCAGCAGAAGAAACCAACCTACTTGAGTTCTGGAACTGATACAAACTTCCCTTTTCCATGACTGCTGAAATCTTTCCAAATGAGAGCCATGGAGGGTCTTCTGCATTAAGAATGAGGTCATGATTTCAATAGTCCTCTATTAGAAGAAAACATGTGGTCTTTCATAGTTCCAGGTTCTGAGTGAAATGTCCAAGGAAGGCTGTTGATGATGCTGTGTAAGCTCCATCTCAGATGATATCAGAGCTTATACAGGGTTAATCACTTCCTCCCCTCCAACACCATGTGACATGTGTTTGGGTTAGGATTGGCCACTCGTTTTTGGGCCTTAGGATTGGCCACTCGTTTTTGGGCCTTAGGATTGGCCACTCGTTTTTGGGCCTTAGGATTGGCCACTCGTTTTTGGGCCTTAGGCTTGGCCACTCGTTTTTGGGCCTTAGGCTTGGCCACTCGTTTTTGGGCCTTAGGCTTGGCCACTCGTTTCTGGGCCTTAGGCTTGGCCACTCGTTTTTGGGCCTTAGGCTTGGCCACTCCTTTTTGGGCCTTAGGCTTGGCCACTCGTTTTTGAGCCTTAGGCTTGGCCACTCGTTTTTGGGCCTTAGGATTGGCCACTCGTTTTTGGGCCTTAGGATTGGCCACTCGTTTTTGGGCCTTAGGATTGGCCACTCGTTTTTGGGCCTTAGGATTGGCCACTCGTTTTTGGGCCTTAGGCTTGGCCACTCGTTTTTGGGCCTTAGGCTTGGCCACTCGTTTTTGGGCCTTAGGCTTGGCCACTCGTTTTTGGGCCTTAGGCTTGGCCACTCGTTTTTGGGCCTTAGGCTTGGCCACTCGTTTTTGGGCCTTAGGCTTGGCCACTCGTTTTTGGGCCTTAGGCTTGGCCACTCGTTTTTGGGCCTTAGGCTTGGCCACTCGTTTTTGGGCCTTAGGCTTGGCCACTCGTTTTTGGGCCTTAGGCTTGGCCACTCGTTTTTGGGCCTTAGGCTTGGCCACTCGTTTTTGGGCCTTAGGCTTGGCCACTCGTTTTTGGGCCTTAGGCTTGGCCACTCGTTTTTGGGCCTTAGGCTTGGCCACTCGTTTTTGGGCCTTAGGCTTGGCCACTCGTTTTTGGGCCTTAGGCTTGGCCACTCGTTTTTGGGCCTTAGGCTTGGCCACTCGTTTTTGGGCCTTAGGACTGGACACTCATTTAATCCTGGAAGGAAGAGGTGCAGGACATGTGCTCTTCCATTACTAGAGGTTTTTGGTAGAGTAGGAAGGAGGGGGAGGGTGAACCAGGGAAGACAAAATGTAATTTCAGCTTAAAGCTAATGGGATTCCCTCTTTACAGCCTCGCTCCGGCCGTCAGTCCACTGCCGATGAAGGTCCCGGTGCACTGCGTGTCTGTCACCAAGGAGAACAGCCATATCCTGGTGGGTCTGGAGGATGGGAAGCTGATTGTGGTGGGAGCCGGACAGCCCCTGGAGGTAGGTGGTGGGGTCATTCCACTGAAAACGTCTTCTCTCTTTGCATGTGGCTGAAAAGTCGGTAACCCTTTGAAAGCCAATTATATGATCAAACTCCATCCAAAACAAGTTCTGGCTTTACGGCGGATTAGAATCTCTGTTGGGTATTGCTGTCTGTGTCCCCACCGGTGAGATCCACCCTCTTTAATTGTCCTGGTGACCATTGTCACTGGTATAGAATCTGATGGGAAATCCAATATTTTGCAGTTGTCAACAAAACAAAAGTTGAAGGGAAATCTTCCAGTGGAGACACCATTTTTTTTATTTATTTTTACTTGGGTTGCTTTAACTGACGTTTATATACATATGGAAGCGCATCCCTTTTGATTTGCAGATGGAAAAAAAAGCATAAATACAGAAGTAGAATTGTTACCTTGCATCTCTCTATCTCTCATCTGATCAATGTTTATAAACAATGTTACTTTGTATCTATATTTCTCCTGTCTGAACAATGTTTATAAACCATGTCTGTTTTTTTGTCACCTGCTGTATTTACCTGGCAATTACCGGCTGTCGTTTTGACATCTGGGAATCGCTGAGGGGGAAGGGGAGGGACATAATGAGGCAGGGGAACGGGAGGCACTACACACTCCCTGTGTACAATGATGCTTTTTTGGGCATGTGTATAGGTAGCAATCCCAGTGTACACAATTTGTTAAGCCTAGTACATACGGACCGAATGTCGGGCGACATTGGCCGGTTGAATAAAAACCGGCCCGTGTGTATGGCAGCTGGTCCAACAGAAGCTGGCCAAGCATGCTGGAACACCAGCATCTGACCGGCTCCTGATCAGCGCCGGCAGCCAATGGCTGAGAGTAGTGACTGGAGTGTTCTGGCGGGGTGGCCGTCTCCCTGTCGGAACACAATAGCACAGTGGGGGAGATCGCTGTACTAACATCAGATTGTTAGTACAGAGGCTCCGATCTGTGCTGTTATTTATTTTTTATTTTTTTCATTTAACCCAGCGTTGAAAAAAAAAACTAGTGGTGTGTACTGGGCTTTAAGGTCCTGAGTAGCCCAGGTCTTTTTAGGTTACCTCACAAGTGCACTGCTGGAGTGACTAGTGTCTCAGCAGTCTTATTTCTCTAACTATATCAATATCCTAAAAATATATACCAGCGGGTTTGGAGGACAATATCAGGAGCCATTCAGCTCTATGTACTCTCTATACCCCGGTATCTAGTGCACTCAGCGAGCTGTTTAATTGCCTGCCTTCCCCACCCATGAGTGTCACTTTCCCCGCCCATAAGTTTCCCTTGCCATCACTTCCTGTCCTGGGGGCGACATGCCGCGACTTGCTGTCACTTCCTGTCCTGGGGGCGACTTGCCGTCACTTCCTGTCCTGGGGCCGACGTGCCGTCACTTCCTGTCCTGGGGCCGACGTGCCGTCACTTCCTGTCCTGGGGCCGACGTGCCGTCACTTCCTGTCCTGGGGCCGACGTGCCGTCACTGTCCTGGGGCCGACGTGCTGTCACTTCCTGTCCTGGGGCCGACGTGCCGTCACTTCCTATCCTGGGGCCGACGTGCCGTCACTTCCTGTCTGGGGGGACGTGCCGTCACTTCCTGTCTGGGGGGGAGACGTGCCGTCACTTCCTGTCTGGGGGGGAGACGTGCCGTCACTTCCTGTCTGGGGGGGAGACGTGCCGTCACTTCCTGTCTGGGGGGGAGACGTGCCGTCACTTCCTGTCTGGGGGGGAGACGTGCCGTCACTTCCTGTCTGGGGGGGAGACGTGCCGTCACTTCCTGTCTGGGGGGAGACGTGCCGTCACTTCCTGTCTGGGGGGGAGACGTGCCGTCACTTCCTGTCTGGGGGGGAGACGTGCCGTCACTTCCTGTCTGGGGGGGAGACGTGCCGTCACTTCCTGTCTGGGGGGGAGACGTGCCGTCACTTCCTGTCTGGGGGGGAGACGTGCCGTCACTTCCTGTCTGGGGGGGAGACGTGCCGTCACTTCCTGTCTGGGGGGGAGACGTGCCGTCACTTCCTGTCTGGGGGGGAGACGTGCCGTCACTTCCTGTCTGGGGGGGAGACGTGCCGTCACTTCCTGTCTGGGGGGGAGACGTGCCGTCACTTCCTGTCTGGGGGGGAGACGTGCCGTCACTTCCTGTCTGGGGGGGAGACGTGCCGTCACTTCTGGTCTGGGGGGGGATGGGGAACGACGTGCCGTCACTTCCTGTCCTGGGGGCGAACGTGCCGTCACTTCCTGTCCTGGGGGCGAACGTGCCGTCACTTCCTGTCCTGGGGGCGAACGTGCCGTCACTTCCTGTCCTGGGGGCACCCATGGGGAGGGCAGTTCAAGTAAAGGTTTCCCGTTGTTCCTCTACAGTGGATCACTCCCTCGGCTGTCCGGGTGCAGATCCAAGGAAGGATCTCCTCCAGCATTGGCACACCCGTGAGGTCCTCCACAGGGTGCCCAGCTCTGTAGAAGCATGGAGCAGTGGTTTTAGGCTGCAGTCAAAGGCAGGGTTAATGTAGAACACATTTGTACATGCAGTAAAGGTCACCATACTCTCCTTTCCTTTTGCAGGTGAAGACGGGGCAGTTTACGAGGAAACTTTGGGGCTCAACACGCCGGATATCACAAGTCTCCTCTGGAGAGACCGAATACAAGCCAACGGAGACCAAGTGAACCATAAGAAGATCTCTTGTGGTCTGCAGTAAAAATAGCACCCCCCGAGCCGCTCAGATTACATGGGTCGGGGGATGGGCTTGGGGAATCCTGTGCAGGATGGTACCCTGGGCGTGAACTGAATTCTGAATGTGATGCAATCACCCGCACCTTTCTCCAGAAACACTGGACACCGATTGCCTTAGAAGAGGCCCTTGCACTGCCTCCGCAAAGACATTTTGTTTTTTTTTTTTATATATAAAGAAATTGAAAGGTCAATAATGAGACTTACAACCGTAACGACAAAATTTCGATGTATCGCACGGACGATGACCTTTTACATTGAACCGCTGAGGGTTCCTTGCTGCTTCGGACCTTCGGCCTGTGCGCCAGATGCATATTTTTGCAGCCCTCCAGCTGCCGTCTTTTAAACAATCCACTTTTTCCTTTTTTTTTTTTTTTTTTGTAGCGGAACACTGTAACGTTTCACTAAATGATATTCGGCTGAGGCCGGCTCAGCAAAAAGGGGAAACGTGAAACTTGCACTTAAAACTTTTGTTGCAGTCTGCGATGTGTTGATCAATGACGTTCCGTGTACGGTGCAGGTCGCTGTACCCGCTGTCTCTTCCTGCTGATTTGGGGGGGGGGGGCGCGGAGCCTAGAAATACCCGAGCCTCCGGGGCTTTTGTTACTGATTTTTCTCTCTGTCTTTGAGGGGATCTTTATACTATGGGGGGTGGGAGGGGGGATATATGTCGGGTTTTTAGAGTGATCATTTTTTTTAAATTGTTTCGAAGACCAAAACGTGACACTTTTTGTGGTGCAGGGACTGAACTTTGATTGTAAACAAAAAGAAAATGTGCAGTTTGTATTTTTTATTTTTTTGCCATTGTTTGAGATTCTTCTTTTTTGGGCTAATAATGCAGGACTGATGGTACTGATCCAATTTTGGTGTATGTAGGGTGATCTCCCCACTTGAGCTACAAAGCCCCTTGACTCAGCTAAACAAAATTGTTACATGGGTGCTAGTTTGGAGTGGTGATGGCTTTACGATTCCTCGCTGTGTGCTTTTTTAGATGTTACATATCATGTTTCACCAGTTACTTTGTTCTCTTTAAAATCACATGGGTAAAAGTAGTCTTCAAGCAAAAGAGTTTTTTTTACTTGGATAGATTTGGGGGGAAACCTTGTAAAGGTTTTTTGTTTTTTTTTTCCATTTAGATTCCTGTTTAAATAGGGTGTGACCTCCCTTCGTGACCCAGAGACACAAATCATGATCTGACACTTCCTGTCCTGGGGGTGACTTGCCGTTACTTCCTGACCCATGAGTAGGGCAGTTCAAGTAAAGGTTTCACGTTGCTCCTCTACGGTGGATCACTCCCTCGGCTGTCCGGGTGCAGATCCAAAGAGAGGCTCATTTTCTCCTCCAGCATTGGCACACCATGAGGTCCTCCAGCATTGGCACACCATGAGGTCCCCCAGCATTGGCACACCATGAGGTCCCCCAGCATTGGCACACCATGAGGTCCCCCCGCATTGGCACACCATGAGGTCCCCCAGCATTGGCACACCATGAGGTCCCCCAGCATTGGCACGCCATGAGGTCCCCCAGCATTGGCACGCCATGAGGTCCCCCAGCATTGGTACGCCATGAGGTCCCCCAGCATTGGTACGCCATGAGGTCCCCCAGCATTGGCACGCCATGAGCTCCTCCAGCATTGGCACGCCATGAGCTCCTCCAGCATTGGCACGCCATGAGCTCCTCCAGCATTGGCACGCCATGAGCTCCTCCAGCATTGGCACGCCATGAGCTCCTCCAGCATTGGCACGCCATGAGCTCCTCCAGCATTGGCACGCCATGAGCTCCTCCAGCATTGGCACGCCATGAGCTCCTCCAGCATTGGCACGCCATGAGCTCCTCCAGCATTGGCACGCCATGAGCTCCTCCAGCATTGGCACGCCATGAGCTCCTCCAGCATTGGCACGCCATGAGCTCCTCCAGCATTGGCACGCCATGAGCTCCTCCAGCATTGGCACGCCATGAGCTCCTCCAGCATTGGCACACCATGAGGTCCCCCAGCATTGGCACACAACTAAAGTCCAATGCTTATTATTCCAGCAAAACCTGCCTGGGATCTCCTCCAATGATGCATTTCACCCACCCATGGGCATAACCTCTAACTGCCCAGTTGTAGTGTCCCTTAAACTGGGCTGTTACACCCGGTGGGGCGGAAAGGTCTGCCTGATCACGTGGCCACTGTGATGGGCTGTCACGGTGGTCACATGATCGGGAGCTAGTTCCATTGGCTCCTGACCATTACTAGAAAACTGGAGCTGCCTTTGACAGTTAGGTAACCATGCTGGGAGTGTGCAACGAGCACGCTGTCAGCACAGGAACCTCTATCATCCATAGACAAATATGGTTCCCCTCCCATGGTGCAACCAACTGCAAAAAAAAATCCAAGCCAGTTACCTTGGCCGTACCCGCGATGAGGGTAAATGATCATTTCAATAAAAAAATTTTTATCCTTCAGAGATTGGTTCTACTAAACCAGTGTTTCTAAACCTCATTTCTCATGTAGCCCAACAGGTGGTGGTGAAACCTTCGACATATTTCACCACCTCACCAGGCTTAATGATAATTTATTAAGCCCAATGGTGGAATAGACATGTTTTGAGGATACCTCCTAGATAAAATAGCTAGTAGTACCAAGCCAATTAAGTACCATGGACATGGATTGCACTAAATAAGAGGACCAGATGTGGGCTCCCCTTGGTCTACACCCGAGTCATACAGCACGGAGATTAAGGAAGATTGAGTGGGGCTTTGGAGCAACACCTTTCTTTTGGATTTGAAAATCGCCTCCCTGGGCACCATACTGTGAAGGTGTCACTGGGGCAGGTATTGAGTGTTAATCTCCCTAACGAGGGGGGCACAGGGCGGCCAATAAAACCTATAAGTGGTTCTAACCCCTACCCACTCCCCTTTAAAATGAATTGGAAATTTTTTTTAATATTTATTGGTGAACACTGCCTCATGTTGGCATGGAAGTCGAAAAGAAAATGGTCTTATTCTATCACATAAGCAGGAATTTTTGGAGAAATTTTCTTCACCAATAAAAAGACTTAATATTGCCCTGGCCGTGGTGCGGCATCCATACACAGCTCTGAATGCTGGAGACAATGCAGCTGGCAGCTTCACCTTGTGCAGGGTGGAAAGCCATTTCCTTATAAGGAAGCGGGCCTCGTCTCCTCCCTACGGATGCCGTCAGATAAGGGGTGGGGCCTGTTTGCCTTTGTAGTATAGGGGGTCATATTCTACCATCATCCGCATCTAGTACACTCCCAGTTTTTGAATGTAAAAGCCTTTTGTTTGTAGCATTAGAGGTAAAAAAAAATGGACACTGGATATTCCAGTACGGATTATATTGCACTAGAGATGGGAACCGTTTTTAATACTTTCGGTGGTTGGGATACAATGTCTGATGGGGGGGGGGGGGCAAAGGGAGAAGTTTGGGTTGCCCTTTTAACAATCTGATAATGTAGTTTGAAGCCCCAAAATGCTGTTAAGGTTGAAATAAATATAAACAAACATACTTTTTAATTTTTTTTTACAAAAAATTTAGATTTTTATTACAATTTTTTAAAAATGTTTTAAGTGACATATTGTGCAGTGACTGGTACTCAATTTTTCTTAACCCATTTAGTTAGGTGGGCCTTGGTGCCAAGCAGCCGCATATTTGCGTGCATTGGTGAGCGTGCGCCCGGCACAGTTACCGGCGGTTAACGGAAGGCGATCGCAAGTAGCTTTCCGATCTTGTGACAGCTAACCACGGCGGTTACATGATCATAAACCCCACCCCGCCTCCTGGCATCCTGAACCCCTTAAAGGGCTCCAAGAGTTTAATGCTGGTCAACCAATCTTTTCTAAAAAAGATGCCTTGGTATTCGGTTATGGCTCACGTCATTGGCTGAGATTTGGTTAAAGCTGAACTCCGGGCAAACAGATCCAAAAAAAAACCACAGAGGTGGGCTTTTCTCTTGCCAAAGAATTTGCAGTTCTCCTCAGCAGGTCTTATGAATGACCCCGGTCTGGTAGACAGCCTGGCCAGTTTGGTGGCCGAACATTTCTCCAGGAGATCATGGTAAAGGGTGTGAAATTTTTTATTTATTTTTTTGTTACAAACTAAAAGTAAAGATTAGAAGGTAGAGATATTAACACGGATTCAGATCCTTAAGCCCCCAGTCATATCTACGCAGTGGTGTAGCGTGGGTTGTCGGCACCATGGGTAGGGCAGGCATTGCGCTCCCTTACCTGTGGACTGTTGGCACTTTACCTTGAGTGCCTCTCTGTGCTCCATGCTCCCTCCTAAATGTACACCCCCACTCCCTTCATCCCCTCATTGCACCCCAACTCCATACATCACTCCAATGTGCGCCCCCACTCCCTTCATCCCCTCATTGCACCCACCAACTCCATACATCACTCCATTGTGCGCCCCCACTCCCTTCATCCCCTCATTGCGCCCCCACTCCCTTCATCCCCTCATTGCGCCCCCACTCTCTTTATCCCCTCATTGCACCCCCTAACTCCATACATTCCTCCATTGTGCGCCCCCACTCCCTTCATCCCCTCATTGCACCCCCCAGCTCCATACATCCCTCCATTGTGCACCCCCACCCCACTCTCTTCATCCCCAGCCCCTTAATGTGCACCCCAACCCAACCCCATATAGCCCCCCCAGGCTCACTTTCAGTGCATGCATGCTGGTTAGCAGTGGTCCCGGGGAGGTGAGGAAGGAGAAGAGAGATCAGAGCCAGACTTAACTGCCGCTCTCGCTCCTGAACTCCGCCCCATCTGACCTAGAACCGCCCAGGAAGACCCGCTCAGATACCCTAGGAGCGGGAGAGAGAAAAAGGAGCATGCACAGACCAGTCTCCCCTGCACCCCAAAATCCTTACTAATTTTGCCCCCAAGGTAACCGGCCCTGTAGCCCCGCCCATGCTACGCCACTGTATCTGTGCGCAACGCATAAAATCGATGCATTTTTTTTACATTAGGGTAGCCCATTTAAATTTGAATGACGTTCCTATCACAGCAAAATCACACCAAAGCACATGGTAATAAGTTACCGTTCATTCTGGCGCGATTTAGCGCGCGTATGTTGGCAGGCGCGTTTGGCGCTCCATTAAGAATGAATGGCACCGCAGTGCATCAGCCATAAAGATGCGTCTGTGCGTGACTTGGCGTGTTTCCCTGGCGCACAGGTGTGAACAGGTAGACATGGCTGGTGTACCAAGGATCTTCACGCATGTTAACCCCTTTATGGCCATCCAACAGATGTGTGCCTTAGCAAAAGGGTGGTCACATGATCGCCGCTCCTCCAATCCCCGCGGGCATTTTGGACAGTTTAAAGGTACACTGCAGGGGGGATTCAAATGTCAAAGGTTTATGCCTGGGGATGGTCCTACATGACAGATACCCAAGATTGGGGGATAACGGCCTCCAGTTGTGATCAAGATGGAAGATCCTTTGTAAAACTGCCATGTAGGACCTCCTAAACATAGAAATGTTACATATTAAGCTGTTGATGCCGGCAGCTGGCCCTTTAGGAGGGACTCAATGTCTGAGCCTGATAGGAGGGGCTACTGATCGTGGGGCACTGTGATTGGCTGCACAGTTCTGATGTCTTTTTCGCCCTTTCTTGCCATTGGTAGCTGGCCATGAGCTGTTGGTGACAGCATGGTTTCCAGGTCTGGTGTTTTGGGGCAAGCTCCAGAACAATACAGTGAAGCCCACCCACCCTGCCCCCGCATAGATGTGTATTGCTGGTGTAAAGAGTTCAATTAGAATTTGCACAAGCAGCACATCATTACAAGAGACATTAATTTCTGCTATCTTGGAACACCTTATTACCTAGACTCCCAAATACCTCTGTAGAACAAGGAGACCGACTGTTCCAACATTCCACAACTAGACATTCCAAGGATCCAGAGAACAAAACATTTCTCATAACCTCTATCTGCAAAGTCATTCTAGCTAGGCAACCCTTTAATAATATAGAAGAACCCAACTAGCATATAAGCACTTAGTAATATCATAAGTAGACACCCAAGAGGTGCTGGGACTTTGATATAAGTTTATACAAAGTAGTGAGAGGGCAAAAACATTTGAAGAGCTGCCTGGCTCAGATTAGGCTGCTCTCGGTGGACAAGGCTACCCTCCACTGGGTACCTCAGCAGGTTACCAGAAAAAAAAAAAGCGCATACATGGAAGGAGCACCAGACTAAAAGATACAGTCCAATTTCATTTATTGGTAGTGTGCTTAAACTTAGACAGCCTACGCGTTTCGGTGTCAAAGGAACCCCCTCTTCATCAGGGCTTCAGTTAAAAATGAGAAACTTGAATGTATTTAAAATAAGGCTTTCCTGTGTAAAATCTGTGCAGGGAAGCTAATTGTTGGATTTTAAAAAAAATGGGAAAGTAGGATGGAATTTTTTGGGGTGCGATTTGAATCCACATAATAAAAACAGTGATTTTTATAGAATTTTTTTTCAATTCTTGAACATGTACATAAAATACACATATATAAAGCAAAGGATTTGACCATGTGTTGTTGTAATAGTTCCAAGCGCACTCAGTGTCGTCCTACGTGTTTCGCCAAAACTGGCTTCTTCGGGAATTGTTAGGAGTGCAAACATCATAACATGGATTCCTGAAGTTACACTTGGATGGAATTGAGGTGGAGAGGAGAGGGGAGATGCCTTCAAAAGGGCAAGGGACGCAGCCTCCACCCAGACCCCTTGATGGTGCCCAAAATACCCAAGAAGAGGCACAAATGTCACAGGACCAAAATAGATTACAAAACAGGTGCGTAATGGATATGCCTGGGAAGATGGTAACACCTCTGATTGGGTGCAAGTGGAAAACATCCACTATGAAGGTCAATGAGGAGATTCCTGGGCTTGGGTCCTGTGACATTTGTGCCTCTTCTATGACTGACCTGGAAGCTTGGGTATTTTGGGCGGGGGTCTTTGGGACCCATCAAGAGGTCCGGGTTGAGGATGCGTCCCCTGCCCTTTTGAGGACATCTCCCTCTCCTCTCCCCCTCAATTTCATGCAGGTGTAACTTCCGGAATCCATGTTATGATGTTTGCACTCTTAACAGTTCCTGAAGAAGCCAGTTTTGGCGAAACGTGTAGAAGACACTGAGTGCGCTTGGCACCAGTACCAACAACTCATGGTCAAATCCAGTGATCATTTTGGCATCAAATTTTGATTTAGTTAGTCTTTTGACTCAAATGCCATTTTAGTTTTAGTCCCATTTTAGTCATCGTATTTTAGTCGACTAAAACCCTCCAGTACGTTTTAGTTGAATAAAATAATTTTAGTCAACTAAAATCGAATGTGTTTAGTTAACTTGGAATGCATTATTTAAGCATTTCTATAGAATTTCCTAACTCATTATATACTCCTGGAGTAAACACATCTAATATGTTGTTATTTATGGTATTAAGGTTTGAACAAACTCGCAGATACAGATTAAGCCACTCTGGACGTCCCGTCCATTAAGGGCGCACGGGCGCTGCCCTGTCTATCCACACCACCCCCTCTATGGTTAATGGATAGATTCATGCATAGCATGAATCTATCCACGCCCGCCGCAGCAGCCACCCCCTATTCATGCATCCGGCTCCTTTCAGGACGACGGGCACATGAATTACAGCAGCGGGGTGGGGGGGGGGGAGGGTTTGAAGAACCTGAGTAGAGCCATAGGCTCTAATAGACTTCAAAATAGGATGGACTCGGAGCGCAGAGCATTGCACTCGGAGCCCACCCAGGTGTGTTAGGAAAGCAAATGAATTTTCGCTTTTCTAACACTGAATAGCCTCTCGGCCAATCAGTGAGCGTAGGTCTGAGCCATTGGCTGAAAATGATTGGCTGAAAGGTCAGGCGATCCTATTGGACACCTAGGAGGAGGAGGGGGATGCGTGGCGGAAGGCGCTGTGATCCACACCACAGGAAGAGGAAGAAAGCAGCCGGATACGCTGTGTCCGGCTGTTTCCTAGATGGGGTAAGTGTGGGGCTTTGATGTTCCTGCTGTCCTCCCAGGGGGGTGTTGCTGCAGCTGACCGGGGGGGGGGGCGGGTGGCTGTTTCCCGCCACTGCTGTATGGTCTGTAATGCTGCAAAGTGCTTCTGTACGGTGGTCTGAGGAGGCCTGTAATGCTTCAGAGTGGCCTGGACGGTGTTCTAGGGAGGCCTGTAATGCTGCAAGGTACTCTGGACCGTGGTCAATGAAGGCCTGCAATGCTGCACAGTGCTCTGGATGGTCTTAAGTCTGAGGGATGGCCTGTAATTGACAGTGCTCTGGATGCCGCCATGCCGGTGGTCACTGGTCGTAGGAGGCCTGTAATGCACATTGCTCTGGATGCCGGTAGTCACTGGTCTGAGGAGGCCTGTAATGCTGCAGAGTGGTCTGGACAGACGGTGGTCTGAATGTGGGCGGTCATCTTGTGAGTCGGGGTCCGGGAGCGGGACAGTCTTGTCTGGACTCAGGAGGCCTGCCTGTAATGCACAGTGCTGGATGGCGGCCTGCAATGCACACACAGTGCTCTGGACAGACGGTGGTCTGAGGGCTGTAATTGTAATGTACACTAGTACTACACATTCAGTCTGCTCTGAACGTGGGCGATCGTCTCGTGAGTCGGGGTTCGGGAGTGGAACAGTCTTGTCGGGACTCAGGAGGCCTGCCTGTAATGCACAGTAGTGCTGCTCTGGCCTCTGGCAGTCGTCACGGACGGTGCACACAGTCGCTTCCACACGCTTGCTGCGAGCGGAAGCAGACGGAGCTCCGTGAAAACCGTAAGTTAGTTCACAAGGTTAAATGTCGTTCGTTGACAAAAATCAAATCGGTTTTAGTTATCGTTTTCATCAATGGACGAAAATGTGCTGTATTTTTTCGTTGCAGTAAAAATGCTGCTGACGAAAACTTTGACGAAAACCTTTTTTCGTTGACGAAATTAACACTGATCAAATCCTTTGTTTTATATATGTGTATTTTATGTTCAAGAATTTTATTTTTTAAACTGTCTGTGAAAATAAAAAATATGGTTTTAAATATATATATTTTTTCTTTGTGGATTCAAATTGCACCCCAAAAAAATCCCATCCTACTGTCCCATTTTTTTTTTTTTTTCAAATATCTTGGTATCGGGTGCAACTCTAACTGCGTACAATCAGCAATACGGTGCCCTTTCTCCTGTCTAATTGTTGGCTCAAGATAAGAAAGTTCCTTTGATCCCTGAAACGCGTCGGTTGTCTTTTTAGCACAATACCAGTAAATAAAATTGGACTCTTCTCTTTTGGTCTGGCACTCCTTCCATGTACAGTATGCACAATAAATCATTAGTAAAAATGCAGGATCCTTTTTTTTTTTTTTCCTCTTCCAAGTATAGTAACAATTAGGTCACTATGGTCTGGCGCTTCAATCCCAGATCCTTTTAGTTACTTTAAAAAGCAAGGGTGGAAATCCTTAAACGTGCAGAGACTGCCTCCCCAAAATCCAGAAGCCTCGTTCACACACTGCAACACCAATAGGACAATCCTAGGGTTCCAGATCTACCAATGGGGAGGGCTGTTTGGAGACGACCGTCTGAGAGCATTGCCATGACTTTGGAGGTGATTGTCTCCCACTTCCTGTTGTGTCTACGGGACAGGAAGTAAAAGAAATTTACCCCAGTGGGACTCGGCTATGGAAGAAAAAAAAAACTGTTGGGGCATTTACCTTAACCATCTTGTATCCAATAGGTATATATTGGGGCTTCCACTGCTGAAAATGCCAGTTGCCTGGCTGTTATGACATTCTGGCTTCAGTCCTTTTTAAAGTCACTTGACCCAGCATGCAGGTCAGGAATGTCGGAAGTCCCCGATTGCGTGCTAGCACCCTGTCGGTATCTCAGCCAGAAGCGCAACGTCACAGGCAGCCAAGCCGCTACCATCTTCAGGGGGTACGCAGACATTTTCTAGGTCCCGTTACTGATGAAATATTCAGCGCGCTTCTTTTGAGCCATCATGCACACCTATAGCCCCTACCTGGGAGGTTGGAAGACCTGACCTGTTGGCAGTATAAGATCGGCACACGCCACTCTGCTTCCTTGTCAGTCCATAAACACAGCTGTTACCCAAGTCCCATCTTCAGCAATAAATCATTTGTTGTGTTTTTTTATTCTGTAGTTGGACTCATCCGGAAACGACGCGTTTCGGGTGCTGTGCATTTTTTATCAGGCTGGGATTGTGAAATTGGGGATAATCTGCATTTTGGTTGATTTCAGTGTAACTTTATTGGACTTGTGTTCTGTATTACAATCTGCTGTATTATTATCACATGTGAGCGGAGGGACGCTACAAACTGATTTCCCAGAATGCTCAGCCTCGGATTTGTGAATTCCCGGGCCGTGGACGGTACCCGGAGGACTCTTCCTGTAATGATCAAGCACACAATACTGCCTTAAACTTGAATCTGTCTGCTCTGTACTCCCGCACTCCTCTATTACTAAATGTAACAATGTGTTTAAAATGAAATATTTTGTATCCGATCGCTGTGTGTGGGTGATGATTTATCGGTGGGGGGGGGGCGCAATCTGCCCTGAGAAGACTGCTAGAAGATGTGATTGGTGGGGTGTTGGACCCAAAGTAAGTACAGCCCGCCCAGGTTTAGTTTTCCAGGAGGTCAGAAGATACAGCCAACATGTTTCGGGGGCTCAGAAATGCCTTCATCAGGGCTGATATTAGAACACAAACATTTCCGTGTCAGAAGTTGAAGGTTGTACTATAACGGCTATGTGGCCATATTAATGGTGTCAATGATGTCACAAGTATCTCCGCACACATGCAGCTGCCAGGTGGGGACTGCTCCGGCTGCAGCTGATTGGGGCGGTGGGGATGCGATTATGTGACGGGTCCTGCTGAACCTGCTTTGATCTGAACTCGGACCAAACTCGGCTCATCCCTACTGGCTGTATATTGTGATATAGCAGGAGCCTTGCAAGGTTAATAAAAGGTCTGAAACCGACATTCTGGATAGTTAAGCCCCCTTACGTCTAGGAATTGGGTAACTTGATGGTGGATGTAGTCAGATTGCATTAAAGGCTCACAAAAACAATTTTCAAAGTGACTATATTGCAATAAAAAAAAGTTCAAAAAAAGTTTCTGGCAAAAGGTAATTTATACTTGCCTCTCCGGCAGTAGAATGGAGCAGGGCACGGTACGTGGACATGGTGGAGGGAATGGAGCAGGGCACGGTACATGGACATGGTGGAGGGAATGGAGCAGGGCACGGTACATGGACATGGTGGAGGGAATGGAGCAGGGCACGGTACATAGACATGGTGGAGGGAATGGAGCAGGGCACGGTACATAGACATGGTGGAGGGAATGGAGCAGGGCACGGTACATGGACATGGTGGAGGGAATGGAGCAGGGCACAGAACATGGTGCACATGGAATGGAGCAGGGCACGGTACATGGTGCAGGGAATGGTACGTGGACATGGTGGAGGGAATGGAGCAGGGCACGGTACATAGACATGGTGGAGGGAATGGAGCAGGGCACGGTACATAGACATGGTGGAGGGAATGGAGCAGGGCACGGTACATAGACATGGTGGAGGGAATGGAGCAGGGCACAGAACATGGTGCACATGGAATGGAGCAGGGCACGGTACATGGTGCAGGGAATAGTACGTGGACATGGTGGAGGGAATGGAGCAGGGCACGGAACATGGACATTGTGGAGGGAATGGAGCAGGGCACAGGACGTGGACATGGTGCAGGTAATGGAGCAGGGCACGGGACGTGGACATGGTGCACAGGGAATTGAGAGGGGCACGGGACATGGACATGGTGCAGGGAATGTGGCATGGGACATGGACATGGTGCAGGGAATGGAGCAGGGCACGGTACTTGGTGGAGGGAATGGAGCAGGGCACGGTGCATGGACATGGTGCAGGGAAATGAGCAGGGCACGGTGCATGGACATGGTGCAGGGAAATGAGCAGGGCACGGTGCATGGATATGGTGCAGGGAATGGAGCAAGGCACGGGACATGGAGCAGGGCACGGTACATGGACATGGTGCAGGGAATGGAGCAGGGCACGGTACATAGTGCAGGGAATGGAGCAGGGGCACAGTACGTGGACATGGTGCAGGGAATGGAGCAGGGCACGGGACATTAACATGGTGCACAGGGAATGGAGCAGGGCACGGTACGTGGACATGGAGCAGGGCACGGTACATGGACATGGTGCAGGGAATGGAGCAGGGCACGACACATGGTGCAGGGAATGGAGCAGGGCACGACACATGGTGCAGGGAATGGAGCAGGGCACGGGACATTAACATGGTGCACAGGGAATGGAGAGGGGCACGGTATGTGGACATGGTGCAGGGAATGGGACATGGACATGGTGCAGGGAATGGAGCAGGGCATGGGACGTGGAGAGGGGCACGGTACATGGACATGGTGCAGGGAATGGAGCAGGGCACGGTACATAGTGCAGGGAATGGAGCAGGGGCACGGTACGTGGACATGGTGCAGGGAATGGAGCAGGGCACGGGACATTAACATGGTGCACAGGAAATGGAGCAGGGCACGGGACGTGGACATGGAGCAGGGCACGGGACGTGGACATGGAGCAGGGCACGGGACGTGGACATGGTGCAGGGAATGGAGCAGGGCACGACACATGGTGCAGGGAATGGAGCAGAGCACGGGACATTAACATGGTGCACAGGGAATGGAGAGGGGCACGGTATGTGGACATGGTGCAGGGAATGGAGCAGAGCATGGGACGTGGACATGGTGCAGGGAATGGAGCAGGGCATGGGACGTGGAGAGGGGCATGGTACATGGACATGGTGCAGGGAATGGGGCACGGTACATGGACATAGTGCAGGGAATGGAGCAGGGCACAGTACGTGGACATGGTGGAGGGAATGGAGCGGGGCACAAGACATGGACATGGTGCAGGGAATGGAGCAGGGCACGGTGCATGGACATGGTGCAGGGAATTGAGCAGGGTACAGTGCATGGACATGGTGCAGGGAAGGGAGCAGGGCACGGTACATAGTGCAGGGAATGGAGCAGGGGCAAGGTACTTGGACATGGTGGAGGGAATGAAGCAGGGCACTGTACATTAACATGGTGCACAGGGAATGGAGCAGGGCACGGTACATGGACATGGTGCAGGGAATGGAGTAGGGCACGGGACATTAACATGGTGCACATGGAATGGAGCAGGGCACGGTACGTGGACATGGTGCAGGGAATGGAGCAGGGCACGGGACATTAACATGGTGCACAGGGAATGGAGAGGGGCACGGTATGTGGACATGGAGCAGGGCATGATACATGGTGCAGGGAATGGAGCAGGGCACGGGACATTAACATGCACAGGGAATGGAGAGGGGCACGGTATGTGGACATGGTGCAGGGAATGGAGCAGAGCATGGGACGTGGAGAGGGGCACGGTACATGGACATGGTGCAGGGAATGGGGCACGGTACATGGACATAGTGCAGGGAATGGAGCAGGGCACGGTACGTGGACATGGTTGAAGGAATGGAGCGGGGCACAGGACATGGAGCAGAGCACGGTACATTAACATGGTGCAGGGAATGGAGCAGGGCACGGTACATGGACATGGTACAGGGAATGGAGCAGGGCACGGTACATGGACATGGTGCAGGGAATGGAGCAGGGCACGGGACATTAACATGGTGCACAGGGAATGGAGAGGGGCACGGTATGTGGACATGGTGCAGGGAATGGAGCAGGGCACGGTACATGGACATGGTACAGGGAATGGAGCAGGGCACGGTACATTGACATGGTGCAGGGAATGGAGCAGGGCACGGGACATTAACATGGTGCACAGGGAATGGAGAGGGGCACGGTATGTGGACATGGTGCAGGGAATGGAGCAGGGCACGGGACATTAACATGGTGCACAGGGAATGGAGCAGGGCACGGTATGTGGACATGGAGCAGGGCACGGTACATGGACATGGTGCAGGGAATGGAGCAGGGCACGATACATGGTGCAGGGAATGGAGCAGGGCACAGGACATTAACATGGTGCACAGGGAATGGAGAGGGGCACGGTATGTGGACATGGAGCAGGGAATGGAGCAGAGCATGGGACGTGGACATGGTGCAGGGAATGGAGCAGGGCATGGGACGTGGACATGGTGCAGGGAATGGAGCAGGGCATGGGACGTGGACATGGTGCAGGGAATGGAGCAGAGCATGGGACGTGGACATGGAGCAGAGCATGGGACGTGGACATGGTGCAGGGAATGGAGCAGGGCATGGGACGTGGACATGGTGCAGGGAATGGAGCAGGGCATGGGACGTGGACATGGTGCAGGGAATGGAGCAGGGCATGGGACGTGGACATGGTGCAGGGAATGGAGTAGGGCATGGGACATGGTGCAGGGAATGGGGCACGGTACATGGACATGGTGCAGGGAATGGAGCAGGGCACGGTACGTGGACATGGTTGAAGGAATGGAGCGGGGCACAGGACATGGTGCAGGGAATGGAGCAGAGCACGGTACATTAACATGGTGCACAGAGAATGGAGCAGGGCACGGTACATGGACATGGTACAGGGAATGGAGCAGGGCACGATACATGGTGCAGGGAATGGAGCAGGGCACGGTACATGGACATGGTACAGGGAATGGAGCAGGGCACGGGACATGGTGCACAGAGAATGGAGCAGGGCACGGTACATGGACATGGTACAGGGAATGGAGCAGGGCACGATACATGGTGCAGGGAATGGAGCAGGGCACGGGACATTAACATGGTGCACAGGGAATGGAGCAGAGCACGGTACGTGGACATGGTGCAGGGAATGGAGCAGGGCACGGTACATGGACATGGTGCAGGGAAGGGAGCAGGGCACAGGACATTACCATGGTGCACAGGGAATGGAGAGGGGCACGGTATGTGGACATGGTGCAGGGAATGGAGCAGAGCATGGGACGTGGACATGGTGCAGGGCATGGGACGTGGACATGGTGCAGGGCATGGGACGTGGACATGGTGCAGGGAATGGAGCAGGGCATGGGACATGGTGCAGGGAATGGAGCAGAGAATGGGGCACAGTACATGGACATGGTGCAGGGAATGGAGCAGGGCACGGTACGTGGACATGGTTGAAGGAATGGAGCGGGGCACAGGACATGGTGCAGGGAATGGAGCAGAGCACGGTACATTAACATGGTGCACAGAGAATGGAGCAGGGCACGGTACATGGACATGGTGGAGGGAATGGAGCAGGGCACGGTACATGGACATGGTGGAGGGAATGGAGCAGGGCACGGTACATGGACATGGTGCAGGGAATGGAGCAGGGCACGGGACATTAACATGGTGCACAGGGAATGGAGAGGGGCACGGCATGTGGACATGGTGCAGGGCACTATACATGGTGCAGGTACATGGACATGGTACACAAGGACATGGAGCAGGGCACGGTACATGGACATGGTGGAGGGGATGGAGCAGGGCACAGGACATGGTGCACATGTAATGGAGCAGGGCACGGTACATGGTGCAGGGAATGGTTACGTGTACCTGGTGTAGGGAATGGAGCAGGGCACGGTACGTGGACATGGTGCAGGGACTCGAGCAGAGCACAGTACATGGACATGGTGCACACACATGATACATGGAGCAGGACACAGGCAGGGCAGCCATCAAAAATTTTTGGGCCCCTTACACAGCTTTAGGCCTGGGCCCCCCGAGCCTGACCACCAACATTCCCTAGGGCTTGCCCACGGGCCATCCCACCTGTACACTCAGCCCCCACCCTCAATCCTGTATATATGTCAGCCCCCCCCCACACCTGTGTGTGTGTGTGTATATATATATATATATATATATATATATATATATATATATATACACACACACATACACACACACCAACTCCCCCCACACCTGTATATCTGTCAGCCCCCAACCCAACAAACACCTGTATATATGTCAACCCCACCCCCCTCACACCTGTATATATGTCAACCCACCCCCCTCACACCTGTATATATGTCAGCCCCACCCCCCCCTCACACCTGTATATGTGTCAGCCCCCCACACACACACAACTGTATATATGCCAGCCCCCTCCCCCCACACGTGTATATATGTCAGCCCCCTCCCAACACACACAACTGTATATATGTCAGCCCCCCCAACACACACAACTGTATATATGTCAGCCCCCCCAACACACAACTGTATATATGTCAGCCCCCCCAACACACACAACTGTATATAGGCCAGCCCCCTCCCGCCACACCTGTATATATGCCAGTCCCCTCCCGCCACACCTTTATATATGCCAGCCCCCTCCTGCCACACCTTTATATATGCCAGCCCCCTCCCGCCACACCTGTATATATGCCAGCCCCCTCCCGCCACACCTTTATATATGCCAGCCCCCTCCCGCCACACCTGTATATATGCCAGTCCCCTCCCGCCACACCTTTATATATGCCAGCCCCCTCCCGCCACACCTGTATATATGCCAGTCCCCTCCCGCCACACCTTTATATATGCCAGCCCCCTCCTGCCACACCTTTATATATGCCAGCCCCCTCCCGCCACACCTGTATATATGCCAGTCCCCTCCCGCCACACCTTTATATATGCCAGCCCCCTCCTGCCACACCTTTATATATGCCAGCCCCCCTCCCGCCACACCTGTATATATGTCAGCCCCCCCCCCCGTGTGTGTGTGTGTGAGTGATATAGATTATATATATATAATGTGTCAGCCCCACAAATACACAAATCTGTAAACACACAAGCCTCTGGCCCCTCCCTGTACACAGACCGCCCTCCTCCCTTTCCTTCACAGCCCCTACTTGTAAAGGAAATCTTCCTACCCGGTCCCGGCTCGTTTTCACAAAGCTGACATGTTGCTGACACAGAGAACAGTACAGGCAGATCACCCGAGGGGTGCACATGCACATAGTACCCAGAGGTGGCAGTAAAGAGTTTGATATTTGAGCTGCCATGTTATTTCTATAGTGTACAACACGGCTTCCCTTCACCCATCCTGCCTTCTTCTGGCCCAGGCGGGCCCCGGAGCCCTTTACAGTTGTATCGGCTGTACCCCTTAGATGGCGGCCCTGGACACTGACATGGAGCAGGGTCCTGGACAGGGGACATGGACATATAACTCACTGCCCATGAGATCTCCAATCGCTTCAAACATAATATTGATACAATTCGTCATGAGATCTCCACTCTACAGATATCTCCCCCGCTTAACACTCCATGTCCGCAGGTACAATCATTACTTTCCTCATTCAACCACCGCTAACATAGACGAGGTTGCTAAACTTTTTTTCTAACACCCTCGAACCACCTGCCCCTTGGACCCTGTTCCCTCGCAAATTCGTTGTTCTCCGTCTGGCTCTATTCTACGCGCTCTAACTCTAACTTTTCAATCTCTCCCTCTCTTCTGGTGACCAACTCTAAAACATGCGCCAGTCACCCCCATACTTGGGCTGCGTTCACACCTGAGCGATTTTCTACTTGAAACTTGTAGCTCTAAAATGCTCAACAAGCCAATTCCCATTCATTTCAAATGGCCCCTGTTCACACCTGAGTGTTCTGTCGTCTGAAACAAAACGCATGAAGCTCAAAAAAGTACACAGGCTTTTTTTTTTTTTGGCAGATTGGGCCCCATAGACTTCAATAGGAATGCCTGAAAACGTGCGACATGAGCGTTTTTATCGTGTTTTCCGCTCAAACATCAACTCCCCTCCCCAAATCTCCTCCACCTCTCCTCCCTCTAGTGCTTGCTATTGGATAAACAAAAACACCTGAAGCTGTAAAGTGCTTGTAAATACACTTCTAAAAACGCTCAAACACTCTAAAATACACACGCATGAAAGTCGCTCAGGTGTAAATGCACCTTTAAAAAGCCCTCAGTGGACCCCACCAACCTTAACAACTTGCGCCCCATCTCCTTGCTCCCCTTTTCCTCCAAACTCCTTGAACATCTGATCTACAAGCGACGGAGCGTCCACTGCTCTGAGAAAAACCACCTCGATTCCCTTCAGTCTGGATTTAGTCCTCGACACTCCATGGAAACTGCTCTCCTAAAACTCACAAACAATCTACTAATGGTTAAATCCAATGGACACTATTCTGTACTCCTACTCCTGGACCTCTCCCTTTGACACGGTGGACCACCACCACCACCTCAAAAGAAAAAACTCCACTTCTTTGGTCTCCGTGACTGTACTCTTCAACCATCACACCTTCAGTGTCACAATTCTACTTCCTCCTCTCCTCTTCCTTTCTCTGGCGGGGTCCCTCGAGGTTCTGTTCTTGGACCTTTGCTATTCCCATTTTACACCTCCTCCCTGGGTCAGCTGATGGCTTCCAGTACCATTTCCAAATCTATCTCTCTACCCCTCAGCTCACTCCATCAGTCTCCTCACGTATAACTGATTTACTAGCAGACATATCAGCCTGGATGTCACACCACTTCCTCAAACTCAACCTGTCCAAAACCGAGTTCATAATATTTCCTCCCCCACGTGCCTCTTCCACTGATTTCCTTGCCAAGATTTGATGGCTCAACCATCAACGCATCCCCACATGCCAAGGTTCTAGGTGTAATCCTGGACTCTGAACTCTCCTTTCCACATCCAATCACTGTTCAAAGTCAGCCACCTCAACCTCCCCAACATCTCCAAAATACGCCTCTTCCTAACCAACGACACCACAAAGCTTCTAATTCACTCCCTGGTCATCTCTCGCCTGGGCTACTGCAAGTCCCTTATCACTGGATTACCTTTACATAGGCTATCCCCCCTTCAATCCATCATGAATGTTGAGTCAGGCTCATCCACCTTACAAACCTTTCAGTGTCTTCCACCCCTCTCTGCCGATCCCTTCACTGATTTCCATTCAGTGTCCTCCACCCCTCTCTGCCAATCCCTCCACTGGCCTCTATTCAGTGTCCTCCACCCCTCTTTGCCAATCCCTCCACTGGCCTCTATTCAGTGTCCTCCACCCCTCTCTGCCAATCCCTCCACTGGCCTCCATTCAGTGTCCTCCACCCCTCTCTGCCAGTCCCTTCACTGGCCTCCATTCAGTGTTCTCCACCCCTCTCTGCCAGTCCCTTCACTGGCCTCCATACAGTGTCCTCCACCCCTTTCTGCAAATCCCTCCACTGGCCTCCATTCAGTGTCCTCCACCCCTCTCTTCCAATCCCTCCACTGGCCTCTATTCAGTGTCCTCCAAGCCTCTCTGCCAATCCCTCCACTGGCCTCCATTCAGTGTCCTTCAGCCCTCTCTGCCAGTCCCTTCACTAGCCTCCATACAGTGTCATCCACCCCTTTCTGCAAATCCCTCACCTGGCCTCCATTTAGTGTCCTCCACCCCTCTCTGCCAATCCCTCCACTGGCCTCCATTTGGTGTCCTCCACCCCTCTCTGCCAGTCCCTTCACTGGCCTCCATACAGTGTCCTCCACCCCTTTCTGCAAATCCCTCACCTGGCCTCCATTCAGTGTCCTCTACTCCTCTCTGCCAATCCCTCCACTGACCTACATTCAGTGTCCTCCACCCCTCTCTGCCAGTCCCCCCACTGGCTTTCATTCTGTGTCCTCTCTGCCAATCCCTCCACTGGCCTCCATTCAGTGTCCTCCACCCCTCTCTGCCAATCCCTCCACTGGCCTCTATTCAGTGTCCTCCAAGCCTCTCTGCCAATCCCTCCACAGTCCCCCCACTGGCTTTCATTCTGTGTCCTCTCTGCCAATCCCTCCACTGGCCTCCATTCAGTGTCCTCCACCCCTCTCTGCCAATCCCTCCACTGGCCTCTATTCAGTGTCCTCCAAGCCTCTCTGCCAATCCCTCCACTGGCTTCCATTCAGTGTCCTTCAGCCCTCTCTGCCAGTCCCCCCACTGGCTTTCATTCTGTGTCCTCCACCCCTCTCTGACAATCCCTTCACTAGCCTCCATACAGTGTCCTCCACCCCTTTCTGCAAATCCCTCACCTGGCCTCCATTCAGTGTCCTCTACTCCTCTCTGCCAATCCCTCCACTGGCCTCTATTCAGTGTCCTCCAACCCTTTCTGCCAATCCCTCCACTGACCTACATTCAGTGTCCTCCACCCCTCTCTGCCAGTCCCTCCACTGGCCTCCATTCAGTGTCATCCACCCCTCTCTGACAATCCCTCCACTGGCCTCCTATCGGTGTCCTCCACCCCTCTCTGAATGAAAGCCAGTGGAGGGATTGGCAGTGTCCTCCACCCCTCTCTGGCAATCCCTCCACTGGCCTCCATTCAGTGTCCTCCAAGCCTCTCTGCCAATCCCTCCACTGGCCTCCATTCAGTGTCATCCACCCCTTTCTGCCAATCCCTCACCTGGCCTCTATTCAGTGTCCTCCACCCCTTTTTGCCAATCCCCCCAATGGCTTCCATGCAGTGTCCTCCACCCCTCTCTGCTCGGGCCCCCAGCTACATCACTAGCCTAGTCTCAAAATCCCATCCTAATAGTTCTCATCTCCCAAGACCTCCTGCTCTCTAGTTCCCTCGTCGCCTCCTCCCATGCTTGTCTCCAGGACTTCTCCAGAGCTCTCCCAACCTATGGCATTCCCTACCCCAATCTGTCTGGCTACCTCCTACTCTGTCCACATTTTAAGCAATCCCTGAAAAACCTTCTCTTCAGAGAAGCCCATTGTGTCCCCACCTAACCACTGTATTTCCTCCAAGTATCACTTGACCCTTCCTTTTGGATTGTAAGCTCTAATGAGCAAATCCCTCTGATTCCTCCTATATTGAATTGTATTATAACTGTACTGTCTGCCCAAACTGTACTGCTGCACAAACTGTTGGCGCTATATAAATCCTGAATTATAGTAATAATCACATGTCCGCTATTGACCGCCAACATCTGCTATCAAAATGCAGGCAGAAATAAATGAATGGACATGGATGTCACAAAAATCACATTCGGCCCGTTCAATGTGAATTCAGCAGGGGAGGGGAGGGGAGGGGGGGGGGGGGGGGGGGTGGGGTGGGGGGGGTGGGGGGGGGTGTGACTGTTCACACTTCCCCTGCTTAATGTAGTGGACACGGCCGGTTTGAAACCACCATAAGCCCTGCGGGAACCTGTCCCAAATGGGTGCTGGTACAGGTTTGGCCTCTGGTGCAGTTCCTTCAGTTGGACACTAGGAGGCGAGAGAGTACAGCCTCTGCACAGTGCTCACCACTTCATGCTTCACTCTTGTCTGGAGGAGGGAAGGTGAACCCCACCCCCCATGACGTATGTTTAAAGAGACCCTGTTGTCAATTTATGTCGACAAAATGTTCCCATAACACTATATTACACTCTATTTATCAATGTTTTCACCCAAGATTCCCCCATTTTTCTATAAGATAAAATTAGAACAATGTGAACGTTTTTTGGTGAATGTTGTGTGAATATTGGGGGAGTTCATGTTCTACTCTTGTCTTGAGCAGGAAGGTGAAGCCCAACCTACAACCTATTCTTAACCACTTGCCTACCGGGCACTTTCACCCCCTTCCTGCCCAGGCCAATTTTCAGCTTTCAGCGCTCTCACACTTTGAATGACAATTACGCGGTCATGTAACACTGTACACAAATGACTTTTTTTTTCATTTGTTTCACACAAATAGAGCTTTTGGTGTTATTTAATCACCGCTGCAGGTTTTTTTTTTTTTTCTGCTGAACAAATGAAAAAATACTGAATATTTAGAGAAAAAAACAAAACATTTTTCATAGTTTGTTGTAAAATCTTGCAAGCAGGTAGTTTTTCCTTTTCACTGGTGGGCACTGAGGAGGTGGCACTGATGAGGAGACACTGACGGGCACTGATGAGGAGACACTGGTGGGCACTGATGAGGAGACACTGACGGGCACTGATGAGGAGACACTGACGGGCACTGATGAGGAGACACTGACGGGCACTGATGAGGAGACACTGACGGGCACTGATGAGGAGACACTGGTGGGCACTGATGAGGAGACACTGGTGGGCACTGATGAGGAGACACTGACGGGCACTGATGAGGAGACACTGACGGGCACTGATGAGGAGACACTGGTGGGCACTGATGAGGAGACACTGGTGGGCACTGATGAGGAGGCGACACTAATGAAGCTGCACTGATGAGGCATTGGTGGGCACTCACGAGGCGGCACTGATAGGTGGCACTGGTGAGACACTGGTGGACACTGATGAGGAGACACTAGTGGGCACTGATGAGGAGGCGACACTAATGAAGCTCCACTGATGAGGCATTGGTGGGCACTCATGAGGTGGCACTGGTGGGCACTGATGAGGAGGCACTGAGGAGGTGACACTAATGAAGCTGCACTTATGAGGCACTGGTGGGCACTCATGAGGTGGCACTGATAGGTGGCACTGGTGAGACACTGGTGGACACTGATGAGGAGACACTAGTGGGCACTGATGAGGAGGCGACACTAATGAAGCTCCACTGATGAGGCATTGGTGGGCACTCATGAGGTGGCACTGGTGGGCACTGATGAGGAGGCACTGAGGAAGTGACACTAATGAAGCTGCACTTATGAGGCATTGGTGGGCACTGATGAGGAGGTACTGCGGAGGCGACACTAATGAAGCTGCACTGATGAGGCATTGGTGGGCACTCACGAGGCGGCACTGATAGGTGGCACTGGTGAGACACTGGTGGACACTGATGAGGAGACATCAGTGGGCACTGAGGAGGCATTGGTGGGCACTCATGAGGAGGCACTGATAGGTGACACTGGTGGGCACTGATAGGCGGCACTGAAGGGAACTGGCAGCACTGGTGGGCACTGATAGGCAGCACTGATGGGTGACACTGATGGGCTCTGATAGGCAACACTGATGAGCACTGATTGGCAGCACTAGTGGGCACTGATAGGTGATACTAATGAGAAGGTACTGGTGGGCACTGATGGGCTCAGAGGTTGCAATGATACACTAATTGGCAGCACTCGTGTGCACTGATTGGTGACACTGATGAGCACTGATTGGCAGCACTGTTGGGACTGCACTGATAATCAATGCCGATGTCCCTTTTAACAGAAGCTGGTTATCAGCTCTCCTCTCTCCTCATGCTGTCAGTGTGAGGAAAGGAATGCCGATAACTGGCTTGTGTTGACATCTGGGATCAGCTATCATTGGACACAGCTGATCACGTGGCAAAGAGAAGCTGTGATTGGCCCTTTACCCCGATCTGTGATCAGCAGAGTCTACAAGGCAATCGCAGAGCGGGCCGCCCGCACACCAATCACGGGAGGACCTCCATGTACGCCCTCCTGGCAAAGTAAGCCATCTTTGGGCTATGGTGAGGGCAGGAAGTGGATAAAGAGACCCCGTTGACAGACCATTTGTGCGAACAGAAATCTTCCCATACATGTGTTTTCACCCAAGATTCACCAAATTTCTTCTCAAGAGCACATTAGAATAATGGGTGAAAGTTGTGTGGCTTATATTTAGAGGGACCCAGTTTCCAGACCATTCATGTTAAAACAAGTCCTCACCTAAGACTGTGGGATCTATTTATCAATGTTTTCACACAGGATTCACCAATTTTTCACATAAGATTCGATTAGAAGAACGGGTCAATTTTGGGTGAAAGTTGTGCGACCTGTATTTAGAGGGACCCTGCCGCCAAATCATTTATGTCAAAATAAGATTGTGGGGTCTACGGATCAATGTTTTCATCCAAGATTCACTCAACTTCACATAAGGTTCAACTAGAAGAATGGGTGAAAGTTGTGTGAATACTGAAGGTTTTTGCTACACTCTGATCTGGAAGGGGGACGTGAACCCCGACCCATGATGTGTGTGTATATATAGAGAACTCTGTTGCTAATAAATTTTATATCCACAAGAATCTTCCCCCCAAAAAATGATGGGGTCTTTTTCTCATAGTTTTCACCCATTTTTATATAAAAAATGTAAAAAAAAATTTGGTGTAAAAAGTTATGTGAATGTCGGGTGAAATTATTGGTAAACAGGCCCCTATAGGGTCATTTAAGGAGTTTCATGAATGTTATTTCCCTGTATAAACCTTCCCTTGTGTAGAAATCCAATAGCCCCGAGACCCGTTGCCGGGTGCCGCCATCTTGGATGTGATGTCAGCAGCAGGGATATGCAATTATCGGACCTCCAGCTGTTGCAGAACTACAAGTCCCATCAGGCATAGCAAGACTCTGACAGCCACAAGCATGACACTGAGAATCAGGAGGCATGATGGGAGTTGTAGTTTTGCAACAGCTGGAAGTCTGCTAATAGCATATCCCTGCTCTATAGTATTCCCCCTTTGCTCCTCCCCTGGACCCTCCATAAAAGGTTATGGCAAGAGGTATGGGGAGTGGCAGAGGAGCTGGGCCAGCACAGAGAGTAATTAGACACTCCTAGAAAAGGAGGGGGGCTGTGATGTGCTAGGAGGGGGGCTGTGCTACGGAACTGACTTCCTGGAGAAGTCACAGTGCAATATCCCCCCCCCCCCCCCCAAATACCTCAATCATGGGAGAAAGAAAATACACAGTATGACCACTAGATGGTGCTGATGATATGTAATCGATGCCTATTAGAGAAAATATGGGAAGTTTTCATTCTGACTCTGCGGAGGTTTGTCACATCCATAGAGACCCCCTGTGTGTCCTCCTTATAGTTTGTACATTTAAAGCAGAACTCCAATCAAAAACAAACAGATTATTATAAGAGAAAATTAACCACTAACTTACCGGCCACTTTTACCCCCCTTCCTGCCCAGGCCAATTCTCAGCTTTCAGCGCTCTCACTGTAAATGACAATTGCACAGCCATGTAACCCATGTGGGATTTTTTATCAATTTTTTCCCCACAAATAGATCTTTCTTTTGGTTGTATTTAATCACCTCTGAGGGGTCTTTATATATTGCTAAATAGACGAAAAAAGACCAAAAATGTTTTCATATTTTGTTATAACATTTTGCAAACACGTCATTTTTCTCCTTCACTGATGGGCACTTGATAGGCGGCACTGATCAGGAGGCACTGCCGAGCCTGCACTGATAGGCACTGATAGGCACTGATAGGTGGCACTGATAGGCACTGATAGGTGGCACTGATAGGTGGCACTGATAAGCACTGATAGGTGGCACTGATTTGCAACACATTCAGGCGCTAAGTGGACCGATGTCCCTCTGACCGAAGCCGCGAGAGAACCTCTGTCACTCTGCTCTCTCCTCCTATCCAGCATGCTTCTTGTCAGCACATGAACTCCTTTTCCCCGGTACAATCCCCACTCTGCTGAAATCTCTCCCCCCGCAGCACAAATATTTTCCCCCATCCCCCGATTATTCTGCATATGCTCCCAGCACAACCCCCCCCCATTCCCTCCTCTACCCCTCAAATCCCCCCTCCCAACACAAATCCCCTCCTCCTAGAACAAATCCTCTTCTCCCATCCCCCCCAACACAAATCCCCCCCCCATCCCTCCTCCCAACACAAATCCCCCCTCCCAACACAAATCCCCTCCTCCTAGAACAAATCCTCTTCTCCCATCCCCCCCAACACAAATCCCCCCCCCCCATCCCTCCTCCCAACACAAATTCCCCCTCCTAGCACAAATCCTCTTCCCCATCCCCCCTCCCAACACAAATCCCCCCTCCTAGCACAAATCCTCTTCCCCACCCCCCCTCCCAACACAAATCCCCCCTCCTAGCACAAATCCTCTTCCCCCATCCCCCCTCCCAACAAAAATCCCCCCTTCTAGCACAAATCCTCTTCCCCCCATCCCAACACAAATCCCCCTCCTAGCGCAAATCCTCTTCCCCACCCCCCTCCCAACACAAATCCCCCCTCCTAGCACAAATCCTCTTCCCCACCCCCCCTCCCAACACAAATCCCCCCTCCTAGCACAAATCCTCTTCCCCCATCCCCCCTCCCAACAAAAATCCCCCCTTCTAGCACAAATCCTCTTCCCCCCATCCCAACACAAATCCCCCTCCTAGCGCAAATCCTCTTCCCCCACCCCCCTCCCAACACAAATCCCCCCTCCAAGCACAAATCCTCTTCCCCCCCCCCCCAACACAAATCCCCCCTCCAAGCACAAATCCTCTTCCCCCATCTCCCCTCCCAACACAAATTCCCCCTCCTAGCACAACTCCTCTTCCCCCCATCCCAACACAAATCCCCCCCTCCTAGCGCAAATCCTCTTCCCCCACCCCCCTCCCAACACAAATCCCCCCTCCAAGCACAAATCCTCTTCCCCCACCCCCCTCCCAACACAAATCCCCCCTCCAAGCACAAATCCTCTTCCCCCATCTCCCCTCCCAACACAAATTCCCCCTCCTAGCACAACTCCTCTTCCCCCCATCCCAACACAAATCCCCCCCCTCCTAGCGCAAATCCTCTTCCCCCACCCCCCTCCCAACACAAATCCCCCCTCCAAGCACAAATCCCCCCCTCCCAACACAAATCCCCCCTCCTAGCACAAATCCTCTTCCCCGCCACCCCCCTGTCAACACAAATCCCCCCTCCCAACACAAATACTCTACCCCCACCCCCCTCCCAACACAAATCCCCCCTCCCAACACAAATACTCTACCCCATCCCCCTCCCAACACAAATCCCCCCTCCTAGCACAAATCCTCTTCCCCATCCCCCCTCCCAACACAAATCCCCCCTCCTAGCACAAATCCTCTTCCCCACCCCCCCTCCCAACACAAATCCCCCCTCCTAGCACAAATCCTCTTCCCCACCCCCCCTCCCAACACAAATCCCCCCTCCTAGCACAAATCCTCTTCCCCCATCCCCCCTCCCAACAAAAATCCCCCCTTCTAGCACAAATCCTCTTCCCCCCATCCCAACACAAATCCCCCCTCCTAGCACAAATGCTCTTCCCCACCCCCCCCCCAACACAAATCCCCCCTCCAAGCACAAATCCTCTTCCCCCATCTCCCCTCCCAACACAAATTCCCCCTCCTAGCACAACTCCTCTTCCCCCCCTCCCAACACAAATCCTCCCTCCAAGCACAAATCCTCTTCCCCCATCTCCCCTCCCAACACAAATTCCCCCTCCTAGCACAACTCCTCTTCCCCCCATCCCAACACAAATCCCCCCTCCTAGCGCAAATCCTCTTCCCCCCACCCCCCTCCCAACACAAATCCCCCCTCCAAGCACAAACCCCCCCCTCCCAACACAAATCCCCCCTCCTAGCACAAATCATCTTCCCCGCCACCCCCCTCCCAACACAAATCCCCCCTCCCAACACAAATACTCTACTCCATCCCCCCTCCCAACACAAATCCCCCCAAATCACCATTCCTAGCACAATATTTCCCCTCCTAGAACAATTCTTACAAATCCCCTCCCCCCTCCGTCTCCTTGTGGTGCCCCCTGAACCTCACATGATACCACAGTGCCCTGGGCAGCCGCCCCCTCCTACCCACCCCTTGTCCCGGCCCTGCTGACACCCACCCGTCAAGGCGGTTTTGATATTTGCATAACTCCTCCCAAGATTCAGCCCACTGCTTCCATCAGGACTCTGAAGAGGAAGCTATGTGCAGCACCCCTGCCAGGCCCTCCCACCAGCCATGATCTGCTTGCATTGCATAGAGAAGCACAGAGACCCAGTGATGACCTCATTGGGTCTAAAATAAAGAATGTCATGAAAAAATTAAAAAAAGCAGATTAAACTTCGGCTTTAAATGATGTGCTGTGGGCAAAGAGTCTGGAAATGGTGATAAGAAGGTTAAGTTGCCCAGGGGCAGCTTAAGAGCTAGGAGGCGCTCTCAGATAGGGTAGGTCCAAGGTATAAAGTTTGCCTGGAGGTGCGCTGAACCCAGCGCCGGGACAAGGTCATCCAGCGCCCAGGGCAAAGGTACCAAACTGTGCCCCCCCCTTTCCTTAGGGTTAGGGCGCCCCCATCCCTGCAATAAACCATTGCGCCCAGGGCAGACGCCCCCTCCTGCCCACCCCTTGTCCCGGCCCTGACTGAACCCCTAAAAGTCCTTTATGAACTTTGACTTGACAGGCGTTGATTGTCGGGACCTCCAGGTCCAGCTGTCTGTCTATTGAATGCGGCCAGTGTCAGGCGAACGGAGCCGTCCATCAACGTCTCGCCGAAATGAAGTGGTTTTTTGGAGCGGAGGGGGGGGGGGTCTGCGCAGATGGAGGTGAGACTGAAAGGTTCTCTTGTTATCGGTCATCTCAGACATTTTTTTTAATCATACAAACTCTTGAGCTGTATTAAGAACACTTGGCGTCCCCTTTGATCTCCGGCACGCGGGGCCCCCGGGGCGCTTCCACCAGAAGTCATCTGATCAGCAGACTTGCCATTCCCAGCGTCGACTGTAGGGGGCGACGTCACCCCCTCCCCAGACAGACCTTCCAGGAGTCCTATGACTTCATCCCCTGTCCCTGGCTGTTGTGTTTGGCGCTCCGTCAGCATTCTGTCGTCCTGTTTATTGTTGGTGAAGTGTTCGGAGGTGTAATTGGGGCTCTTCCTTCTGCTGGATCCAAAATGGACAGCTGCCAATGGAGACACACCTTGGGGTGGGGGGAATCTATGAAAGCTGCAATATCATAACTTTATATGGCGCCAACATCTTCTGCAGCGCTGTACAAAGTGAGGACACAAGGGCAGCCCACAGGAGCTTCAGGTGACCAGAGACCTGAGATGACCCTCCATATTGACTGTGGACAACTGGAGACACCACCAGCCAAGAGGTGGGAAAGGACCTTCTCACAATCTATTATGGTATATAGAAGGATACAGGAGGTAGAAGAGCTTACACTCTATTAGGGTATAAGAGAGGATACAGAAGGTAGAAGAGCTTACACTCTATTAGGGTATAAGAGAGGATACAGAAGGTAGAAGAGCTTACACTCTATTAGGGTATAAGGGAGGATACAGAAGGTAGAAGAGCTTAGAAATCTATTAGGGTATAAGGGAGGATACAGAAGACGGAAGAGCTTATACTCCATTGGGGTATAAGGGGGATACAGAAGGTAGAAGAGCTTACAATCTCTTGGGGTATAAGTGAGAATACAGAAGGTAGAAGAGCTTACAATCTATTAGGGTATAAGGGAGGATACAGAAGGTAGAAGAGCTTACACTCTATTAGGGTATAAGGGAGGATACAGAAGGTAAAAGAGCTTACAATCTATTAGGGTATAAGGGAGGATACAGAAGACGGAAGAGCTTGCACTCCATTGGGGTATAAGGGGGATACAGAAGGTAGAAGAGCTTACAATCTATTAGGGTATAAGGGAGGATACAGGATACCAAGGAGCTTACAATTTATTAAGGTATAGGGGGAGGATACAAAAGACCAAAGAGCTTACAATCTCTTGGGGTATAAGTGAGAATACAGAAGGTAGAAGAGCTTACAATCTATTAGGGTATAAGGGAGGATACAGAAGGTAGAAGAGCTTACAATCTATTAGGGTATAAGGGAGGATACAGAAGGTAGAAGAGCTTACAATCTATTAGGGTATAAGGGAGGATACAGAAGGTAGAAGACTTACAATCTATTGCATCAGCTGCCCAGGCCCCCGCTATATAACCCCCTCCCCCTTCATTGCAGTGCTGCTGGCTTCATCTCTTGTCCCTCCTACCAACTTTTAGCTGCTGCAGGGGAAAACTACAGGGGACCTGTTCTAGTAAATGCCCCTCGCTGCACTAATCACCCCCTCTTGTCCATGATCGGATTCCTCCTGCTTCAGCTGTCCAGGCCCTCCTATGTCACCCCCCACCCTCCTTGCAGAGCTGCTGGCTTCACCTCTCCGGTCCCTCCCACCAACTTTCAGCCGCTGCAGGGGAAAACTACAGGGGACCTGTCCTAGTAAATGCCCCCCGCAGCACTAATCACCCCCTCCTGTCCATGATCGGATAACCCCTGCCTCGGCCTCCCAGGCCCCCTTGTATGACACCCTTCATTGCAGAGCTGCTGTCTTCATCTCGTCTCCCTCCCACCAGCTTTCAGCTGCTGCAGGGGGAAAACTACAGGGGATCTGTCCTAGTAAATGCCTGCAGCAGCACTGATCACTCCTCCTGTAGATAACTTCCTTCCCCTTGCTGCTGGGCCCCAAGGAATCGCTTCAGGATGGAGAAAGGTCAGGTAGGCTGTACTGGGATACGTGACTTCCAACAGCAGCCCTGTGCTTAGCTATTAAAGTCCAGCACCATGTCCGACTGATGCGCTGCTTCTCCCACATTTGGTTTTTGCACCCATTCCGTACAGGCATGGATACGTCTTCCTCAGGGGAATATCTACCGCGAGACAAACAAGGTGTTTGGGCTGCATTTTATAGGGGGCAGAAGGAACACTACAAGGACTTCAGAGAAGCAGTGGAGTCGCTACGGGGTGCTGGGGGGGTGCAGACCACACCCGAGTGACTCCCACCAGAGGGGTGACACCTGGGGTGGCCGCGGACTGACTGTTCAGTGACAGGGGAGCAAAGCGGAAGCAGGAGGCGGGGTGGAGGCTGCATCCTTTGATCCCAGAAGTAGCTCAATTTGGCAGAGCAGGTCGGAGTCCTGAGCTTTAATTGTGCCTCGGCTGCCTCGCTACCCACAACTGGTAAAAAGGAGGCGGTGGGCTACAGGAAGGCGAGAATCTGGTGTCGTTTTTTTTTGGGGGGGTGGGAGTCTCCTGGTTGAGTATGGGGGATAGGGGAACCCCCCTCTCTCTCACCCCCTCTCTTTCCCTCTCTCTCTCACCCCCTCTCTTTCCCTCTCTCTCCTCCCCCTCTCTCTCCCCTCCCCTTCTCTCTCTTACCCCCCTCTCTCTCACCCCTCCCTCTCTCTCTCACCCCTCTCTCACCCCTCTCTCTCCCTCTCTCTCTCTCCCCTCCCCCTCTCACCCCCCCTCTCTCTCTCTCTCCTCCCCCTCTCTTTCACCCCTCCCTCTCTCTCTCACCCTTCTCTCACCCCTCTCTCTCCCTCTCTCTCTCTCCCCTCCCCCTCTCACCCCCCCCTCTCTTTCTCTCTCTCTCTCTCTCACCCCTCTCTCCCCTCCCTCTCTCTCTTGCCCCTCCCTCTCTCTCGCCACCCTCTCTCTCTCTCACCTCCCTCTCTCTCACCTCCCTCTCTCTCTCACCCTCTCTCTCCCCCCTCCCTCTCACCCCTCCCTCTCTCTATCACCCTTTTTCTCGCCCTCCTCTCTCTAACCCCCCCTCTCTCCCCCCCCTCTCTCCTCCCTCTCTCACCCCTCCCTCTCTCTATCACCCTCTCTCTCCCCTCCCACTCTCTCACCCCCCTCTATCCCACTCCTCTCACCTCCATCTCTCCCCCTCCCTCTCTCACCCCTCCCTCTCTCTCTCCCCTCCCTCTCTCACCCCCTCTCTCTCACCCCCCTCTATCTCTCCCCTCCCCCCTCTTTCACCCCGCCTCTCTCTCTCAACCCCCTCTCTCTGACCCCCCCTCTCTCCAGAGACCCCACACAGCCACCAGAGACACAGAATAGCCACTTGAGAAGGAAGGGGTGGGGCAAATTTAGATGGGGGGTACCCGAATTTAGTCTTGCTTAGGGCAGCACAAAACCAACATACACCATTGGCCTTCCTCTCTGATGACATAGGTGATCCATGGTCCAAACGATAAGGGGCGGTGACGAGACTGGATGGCAGGCGGATCTGGATTGGTGGATCACTGGCCTCGAAAGAAACACCATTTAGCTGTTTAGTTGAGTATAAAGCCATGTTAGAAAAGTTTTGGTTTTTAAAGAAAACTTTATTAATGGGTAGGTTAGAACTAGGCGGGTTAGTTGTGACTGGTTTGGAAGGGGCATTGTAAGAGATTGTAAGCTCTTCACTCCTCTGTGTCCTCCTATTTTATAAAGTGCTGTCAGATTTCAGGCGCTTTGTGGGGTGGGGGGATCAAGAAATTGAGGTCTCTTCCTTCTACAACATGAAGCAACATTGTAACTGTAAGGGTCCGCTATCTCTGCTGGAAATGCCAGGGCGGCGCTATAGAGCGATTATTAAAGTACTGTTTTGATTTCCAGCAGAGGTACTGGGTCAGTCAACGGTAAGTGAATTTAAACTCCATGTAACACCCATGTGAGATGGCAAAGAGGACGGGCTTTAACTCCCTCACAACGCGCATGTGCGTCCTTAGAGAGGTTTCCATGCTGGGAGCATGCTCACTCCTCCTAGCACAGTGATGGGGGGCCAGCAGGATGGGTTCCTGGTCACGTGACTACTGTGATAGCCAATCACAATGGTCACATGATTGTGCACGCTATAGAAAACGGTTGAATTGGAACAAAACAAAACAAAAGGAAAGTGATAATACTAAGGTGATTTTGGATGTAAAAAAAGTTGAAAAATAGATTTAAAAAAAGTATAGTTGTGAAAAAAAACCTTAAAAAAAAAGCTGAAAATTAATTTAGAAAATAACTAAAGGAAAATAATAATACCAATAATAATAAGATTATTTTGGATGTCAAAAAAGTTGAAAAATAGATTTAAAAAAGTATAGTAATGGAAAAAAACTTCAAAAAAGCTGAAAATTAAATTGGAAAAAAATAAGGAATAAAAAAGGAATAAGAAGATTTTGGATGTAAAAAAGTTGAAAAATAGTTTTTAAAAAAAGTATAGTCATGAAAATAAACCTTAAAAAAGCTGAAAGTTAAATTGGAAAAAAACAAAATAAAAATAATAATATCAATAATAGTAAGATGATTTTAGATGTAAAAAAAAGTTGAAAAATAGATTTAAAAAAAGTATAGTGATGAAAAAAAACCTTCAAAAAAGCTGAAAATGTAATTGAAAAAAAAAAAAAGAAAAAAATGAATAATAAAGGAATAAGAAGATTTTGGATGTAAAAAAGTTTAAAAATAGTTTAAAAAAAAAGTATAGTCATGAAAATAAACCTTAAAAAAAGCTTAACATTGAATTGGAAAAAAGCTAAATGAAAAAAAATAATACCAATAATAATGAGATATTGGATGTAAAAAATAGTTGAAAAATAGATTTAAAAAATATAGCAAAGAAAAAAAAACCTTAAAAAAAGCTGAAAATTAAATTGGAAAAAAAGGAATAATAAAGGAATAATAAGAAGATAGTGGATGTAAAAAAGTTGAAAAATAGTTTTTAAAAAAAGTATAGTCATGAAAATAAACCTTAAAAAAGCTGAAAATGTAATTGGAAAAAAACAAAATGAAAACAATAATACCAATAATAATAACATGGTTTTGGATGTAAAGAAAAGTTGAAAAATAGATTTAAAAAAGTATAGTAATGAAAAAAAACCTTCAAAAAAGCTGAAAATGTAATTGGAAAAAAAAAAGAAATAATAAAGGAAAAAGCAGATTTTGGATGTAAAAAAGTTGAAAAATAGATTTAAAAAAAGTATAGTCATGAAAAAAAAAAACCTTTAAAAAGCTGAAAATTAAATGGAAAAAAGCAAAAAGGAAAATGACAATAACAATATTAAGGAGATGTTGGATGTAGAAAAGTTGAAAAATAGATTAAAAAAAGGTATAGCAATGAAAAAATACAATATATTGAAAAAAAAGTAAAAAAAAAAAAACAGCTAAATTGGAAAAAAACAAAAGGAAAATAATAATAATAAATAGAAAGCCTTTTTTCAATTTTGAGAATAAAAATTCTTACCATTTTTTTTTTCAGCTCTATTGATGATCTTTGGGCCAAGAACACATCAGAATTGGATTTTCCCCTGAAATATGCCGCGGGATGGCCTGTAAGGCTTTTCTAAACAGGACGCTTAGTGTGCGAATTCTTGTCTTACGAGGCATCTTAAAAACAGATTTAAATTTTTTACGACGGTCGGGGGCCGGATCGCACGAATCTGGGTCGATGAGGTGAAAATGACCCCCCTGGAAGGTGTTTACACAGAGGGAGAAGAATGGGCTGTATTTAGGGGAAGTGGCGGGTGATTTAGGGCTGTATACAGTATATACCGCACACTCCGTGTCTACCGGGGATTATTAGTGGAAAAGAGACGCATTCCCAGACTCATAAACACCGCCATTAAAACGCAGAGCCGTGCACGCCTGGTGTGCGCAAACACACTTCTCACAAACAATCTCACAGTTTCCCAAAAAGACAATTTATGTTTTCCCATAATGCTGCAGAATGGCGCGCTGCGTGGTCTACACATCACGTTTATGTGTCTGTCCTGTGGGGGGGAAACGCTATATATCTGGGAAGTTCCCGAACCCGAGGCGCGCCCCGTATTGAAATGTACACGGCTGGTGTATTTACAGTGTGTCCTTTATTTGTATTTAGGAATAAAGGATAAAAACTTTTTTTTTTTTTCCCCCGTCATATGTATATAAAATATTGACTATTAATTTTTTTATGTTCTCATTTCCTGCCAGTAGGTGGCGTTGTGGCCTACTTATTCTCAGTTTAGTGTTCACAAGTTTGTGGAAGAAGCCAGAAAATAAAGTAACAGAGCTCAATAGCTCAAACACCAGTTTATATGTGAATAAGTCAAAACAGTGGCTCCCCCCCCCCATTGCTTTCTTTACGAGGCTCCTTATAAACTCTCAGTTAGAGAGAGGCAGTCTGAAAGAAAACAGCTTTTACTGTGTTCCCTGGTTAGGAGATCCCTGGTGCTGTGAGAATGTGTCATTAGGTGCATCCTGTATTGAATCGTGTTTTTTATATCAAAGATTTTCCAGAAGAAGTCAATTAAAGGGGCGTCCGGCGCCCCGCATGTATATTAGGGGCCGGGCGCATGGATTAGGGGGGGCGGCGCCCCTGCAGCCCCATATGAGCGGCCGCCACTGGTCCAATTGGGATGATTTGTACAGTGAATCTTGGAGAATGTAACATTCAACTCTGTAAATACACTATATTACCAAAAGTATTGGGACACCTGAACTTTAATGGCATCCCAGTCTTAGTCCGTAGGGTTCAATATTGAGTTGGCCCCGTCCTTTGCAGCTATAACAGCTTCAACTCTTCTGGGAAGGCCGTCCACAAAGTTTAGGAGGGTGTCTATGGGAATGTTTGACCATTCTTCCAGAAGCGCATTTGTGAGGTCAGGCACTGATGTTGGCCGAGAAGGCCTGGCTCACAGTCTCCGCTCTAATTCATCCCAAAGGTAAAAATGGAGTATGGCTGGAAAGTCCTCAAAACGTAAGGCACCTCATCCCAAGTATTATTTAGAAAATTAGGAAGGGATAGGGAAAGGGGATTAGAACGGTGCCAAGAAATTATTACTAAGATGTAATTTTTGTATTTATCTTTGTTTTTTCATTTGGAATTTACATATTTGTACAGGTCAATAACACTATTTCCCCTGAAGAAGCCAATGTTTGGCGAAACATGTAGGGATTAATTGCCTGTAACTTATATTGGCCTGTTAACATCTTGGCCTGTGTTATATGTATATTTCCTTGTTTTGTAATTGTTCACGCACCTATGTATGTATTTTGTGTTTTAATTTTTGTATCAAATAAAATCTAAATTATTTTATGTATTTCTTGGCACCATTATAATCCCCTTTCCCTATCCCTTCCTGAACATCCCAAAGGTGTTCTATGGGGTTGAGGTCAGGCCAGTCAAGTTCCTCCACCCCAAACTCGCTCATCCATGTCTTTATGGACCTTGCTTTGTGTACTGGTCCAAATCATTTGGTGGAGGGGGGGATTATGGTGTGGGGGGGTTGTTTTTCAGGGGTTGGGCTTGGCCCCTTAGTTCCAGTGAAGGGAACTCTTAAGGCGTCAGCATACCAAGACATTTTATACAATTTCATTCTCCCAACTTTGTGGGAACAGTTTGGGGATGTCCCCTTCCTGTTCCAACATGACTGCGCACCAGAGCACAAAGCAAGGTCCATAAAAGACATGGATGAGCAAGTTTGGGGTGGAGGAACTTGACTGGCCTGCACAGAGTCCTGACCTCAACCCGATAGAACACATTTGGGATGAATTAGAGTGGAGACTGCGAGCCAGGCCTTCTCATCCAACATCAGTGCCTGACCTCACAAATGCGCTTCTGGAAGAATGGTCAAACATTCCCATAGACACTCCTAAACCTTGTGGACGGCCTTCCCAGAAGAGTTGAAGCTGCAAAGGGCGGAGCCAACTCAATATTGAACCCTACGGACGAAGACTGGGATGTCATTAAAGTTCATGTGTGTGTAAAGGCAGGCGTCCCAATACTTTTGGTAATATAGTGTAGAACTCAATGTCTTTATAATAGGTGGAGCTCCTCTTTCCATCATTATTGGAAGATGATGTACACTTTCATAACCCTTCCTTGTGTTGCGGTCACTGCCATCATTTGGGTGATTGGCTGAAGCCGACTGGGCTGGTTCAGGGTGCCGGCCGGAGTGGAGCCATCTGCGATCTGTTATTCCCAGACAGATCGGGGCAGGTGGGACCATCTCCAGCTCTTCTCTATAATAAACAAAGCTGGAATCCAGCCAAACAAATGGACAAATCATAGAGGACAGGAATGTGCAGAGCCGATATGGAGGATACAGGATGTACAGAGAGAGAAATATCTAAAATACAGTATATATACACTCACCGGACACTTTATTAGGTCCTCCTTGCTAGTAGCGGGTTGGACCCCCTTTATTATGTCCTCCTTGCTAGTAGTGGGTTGCACCACCTTTGGCCTTCATTCTTGGTGGCATAGATACAACAAGGTGTTGGAAACGTTCCTCAGAGATTTTGCTCCATAGTGACCTGATAACATCACACAGTTGCTACGGATTTGTCGGCTGCCCATCCATGATGCCAATCTCCTGTTCATATGTGGTGAGTGTGGAGACCATTGGAGGGCAGTGACCTCATTGTCCAGTGGTGAGATGATTGGAGCTTTGTGACATGGTGACATTATCCTGCTGGAAGGAGCCATCAGAAGATGGGGACACTGTAGTCATAAAGGGATGGACATGGTCAGCAACAATACTCAGGTGTTTAAACCATGCTCAGTTGGTACTAAGGGGTCAAGGTTGGATGTGTTGTGTGTTCAGAGATGGTATTCTGCATACCTTGGGTGTAACAAGGGGTTATTTGAGTTACTGTTCTCTTTCCATCATCTGGAGCCAGTCTGCCCATTCTCCTCTGACCTCAACAAGGCATTTTCCTCCACACAACTGCCGCTCACTGGATATTTTCTCTTTTTCCCACCATTCTCTGTAAATTCCTCCCACAATGATGAGATTTCCTGCAACAATGGTGAGATTTTCTGCAGTAGTTTGTGTCTCTGCCCCTCCCACAATGGTGAGATTTCCTGCAGTAGTTTGTGTCTCTGCCCCTCCCACAATGATGAGATTTCCCCTGCAGTAGTTTGTGTCTCTGCCCCTCCCACAATGATGAGATTTCCCCTGCAATAGTTTGTGTCTCTGCCCCTCCCACAATGGGGAGATTTCCCTGCAGTAGTTTGTGTCTCTGCCCCTCCCACAATGATGAGATTTCCCCTGCAGTAGTTTGTGTCTCTGCCCCTCCCACAATGATGAGATTTCCCCTGCAATAGTTTGTGTCTCTGCCCCTCCCACAATGGTGAGATTTCCCCTGCAGTAGTTTGTGTCTCTGCCCCTCCCACAATGGTGAGATTTCCTGCAGTAGTTTGTGTCTCTGCCCCTCCCACAATGGTGAGATTTCCTGCAGTAGTTTGTGTCTCTGCCCCTCCCACAATGGTGAGATTTCCCTGCAGTAGATTGTGTCTCTGCCCCGCCCACAATGGTGAGATTTCCCTGCATTAGTTTCTGTCTCTGCCCCTCCCACAATGATGAGATTTCCCCTGCAATAGTTTGTGTCTCTGCCCCTCCCACAATGGTGAGATTTCCCCTGCAGTAGTTTGTGTCTCTGCCCCTCCCACAATGGTGAGATTTCCCTGCAGTAGATTGTGTCTCTGCCCCGCCCACAATGATGAGATTTCCCTGCAGTAGTTTGTGTCTCTGCCCCTCCCACAATGATGCGATTTCCCCTGCAATAGTTTGTGTCTCTGCCCCTCCCACAATGGTGAGACTGAGATTTCCCCTGCAGTAGTTTGTGTCTCTGCCCCTCCCACAATGATGAGATTTCCCCTGCAATAGTTTGTGTCTCTGCCCCTCCCACAATGGTGAGATTTCCTGCAGTAGTTTGTGTCTCTTCCCCTCCCACAATGGTGAGATTTCCTGCAGTAGTTTGTGTCTCTGCCCCTCCCACAATGGTGAGATTTCCCTGCAGTAGATTGTGTCTCTGCCCCGCCCACAATGGTGAGATTTCCCTGCATTAGTTTCTGTCTCTGCCCCTCCCACAATGATGAAATTTCCCCTGCAATAGTTTGTGTCTCTGCCCCTCCCACAATGGTGAGATTTCCCCTGCAGTAGTTTGTGTCTCTGCCCCTCCCACAATGGTGAGATTTCCCTGCAGTAGATTGTGTCTCTGCCCCTCCCACAATGGTGAGATTTCCCTGCAGTAGTTTGTGTCTCTGCCCCTCCCACAATGGTGAGATTTCCCTGCAGTAGATTGTGTCTCTGCCCCGCCCACAATGATGAGATTTCCCTGCAGTAGTTTGTGTCTCTGCCCCTCCCACAATGATGCGATTTCCCCTGCAATAGTTTGTGTCTCTGCCCCTCCCACAATGGTGAGATTTCCCCTGCAGTAGTTTGTGTCTCTGCCCCTCCCACAATGATGAGATTTCCCCTGCAGTAGTTTGTGTCTCTGCCCCTCCCACAATGGTGAGATTTCCTGCAGTAGTTTGTGTCTCTGCCCCTCCCACAATGGTGAGATTTCCTGCAGTAGTTTGTGTCTCTGCCCCTCCCACAATGGTGAGATTTCCTGCAGTAGTTTGTGTCTCTGCCCCTCCCACAATGGTGAGATTTCCCTCCAGTAGTTTGTGTCTCTGCCCCTCCCACAATGGGGAGATTTCCCTCCAGTAGTTTGTGTCTCTGTCCCTCCCACAATGATGAGATTTCCTGCAGTAGTTTGTGTCTCTGCCCCTCCCACAATGGTGGGATTTCCTGCAGTAGTTTGTGTCTCTGCCCCTCCCACAATGATGAGATTTCCTGCAGTAGTTTGTGTCTCTGCCCCTCCCACAATGGGGAGATTTTCTGCAGTAGTTTGTGTCTCTGCCCACGCTCAGACCACGCCATGAACAAGCCTGATCCAAGGTGTGTGCACTGCAGCGTACACACAAACACAACACACATTGTCAGATAATTGGTTATTTATTATTATTTTTATTTTTTAAGTGGTAAGGGTTAAAGTTAAGGGTTAATTATTTATTTATTGTTACTTAGTATTAATTTATTGAATTTTTTTTTAATTATTTATGATTTTTCGTTATTTGTGTATATATTTTACATTTATTTATTCATGTATTATTATTCGTATAATAATAAATAAAATTATAATAAATAACCCCAACTCCTAATCCTAACCTAAACTGAACTCGAACCCCCTTACCCTAACGAAAAAAAAACCATTATATTAATTGAATAATAATAAAAGAAGAAATAAAAGCTAAGCGAAAAGTTAAAAAAGTTCAAATAGCAACAAATGATGCAACAGATAATAGTTTTCTCTATTGGCTAATAAAAAAAATGGCAAAGCCCAAAAACGCTGCATAGAAACGCGCCAAAAACACCGGAAAAGCGCTCAAAGACGCTCAGCTGTGAATTGGTTCTTAGAGCTGCCAATGGCTTTGCCATCTGTAGGAAAATCTTTGTTTAGACTGGAGCCCTGGAAGAAGAGTGTCGGGTTTTATGATGTCACGGGGGCCTGGTAATATTTACAGAATAAATATGTCTTTTGCCCGTTGGTGGGGAGCGGCGGGGAGGGGAGGGGGTTGTCCTTCTGTCATTATTTGGGAAATAAATAATGGGGTCGTGTATGTGGGGGGGGGGTGTAAACAGTGGGGGGCTGAGTGTGACATGACAGATCCGCCGTCTTATCTCCACGTGTGTATATGGAACACGGACCACATAAAGTGTGTTTATAACCCGGGAAGAGCCGCCGTCCTCATTACATAGAACAGAGTCCAGGCTGGGACATATCTCCTATGGAGGGGGGGGGGGGGGGTCATGTATTATTAAACAGCACTTCTGCCTGGTAACCCCTTCCTCTCCGACATACACCCTGCTGACCAATCACAGAATATTTAAATTTCAAATGAAGAGACTAATTAGAAAAACACAACGCATATAGAGAAAAAAAAAAAAACAGTTCAAGGTGGGCGGGGTTAGTAAAATAGACAAGTAGTAAAAATAAGTAACTATAACGATTCATGTAAGATTAGTGACACTTCCAGTGTAGATCAGAATTTCTCAGCCTTCTTTCCTGTGAGTTTCGTCCCAAATTTAAATTTCGGATACATTTTTCATTATTCATTAATTCGGACGCGTTCGAATTTGCCGAATTACAATAGTAACAAATAGTTACGAATTAAAACAAATCCGAAAAAATGAAATGAATAATGAAATTAAATTTGGCCGAAATTCTAATCGAATTAGAAAACAAGAGTAGAATAAAATAAAATAGAAAATAAAGGAAAGGAATAGAATAGAAGAGAAAATAATAGACTACAATAGAAACTAAAAAAAAATAGAATACAATAGAATAGAAATTAAAGGAATAGAAAAGAATGGGATACAATAGAATCAAAAAGTAGAATAGAATAGAAAATAAAAGCATAGAATAGAATACAATAGAAAGACTATAACCATCTTTGGAAATTGGAATTTTGAATATAATAAATTCTAATTTTAATAATATAGAATAGAATAAAATAGAAAAAAAAACAATAGAATAGAATTCAATAGAATAAAATAGAAAGAATACAATTATCTTCCGAAATTCGAATTTAATATAGAATATATTTCAATAGAATAGAATAGAAAATAATAGAATAAAATAAAACAATGGACTAGAATAGAATGGAAAAAAAAATAGAAAGACTATAACCATCTTCTTAAGTTGGAATTTTGAATAGAATAAATTCTAATTTGAATAGAATAGATTAGAATAGAATAGAATAAAATAGTAAAAAAAAACTATACAATAGAATAAAAGAGAATACAATCACCTTCCGAAATTCAAATTTCAAATAGAATAGATTTCAATAGAATAGATTAGAATATACTTGAAAATAATAGAATAGAATAAAACAATAGACTAGAATAGAATAGAATAAAATAGAATAGAAAGACTATTACCATTTTCTGAAGTTGGAATTTTAAATATAATAAATTCTAATTTGAATAGAAAAAATTAGAACAGAACAGAAAAAAATAGAATAGAATAGAAAAAACAATAGAATAGAGCTCAATAGAATAGAATAAAATAGAAAGAATACAATCATCTCCCAAAATCCAAATTTTAAATAGAATAAATTTTAATAGAATAGATTAGAATATAATAGAAAAGAAAAGAACAGAATAAAATAGATAACCGTCTTCCAAAATTCTAATTTCGAATAGAATAAATTTGAATAGAATAGAATTTAACCACTTAAGGACCGGGCCTATTTTTCAAACTTGTTGTTTACAAGTTAAAATCATTTTTTTTTGCTAGAAAATTACTTAGAACCCCCAAACATTATATATTTTTTTCAGGCACCCTAGAGAATAAAATGGCGGTCGTTGCAATACTTTATGTCACACTGTATTTGCGCAGCGGTCTTACAAACTCAATTTTTGGGGAAAAAATACACTTTTTTGAATAAAAAATTAAGAAAACAGTAAAGTTAGCCCAATTTTTTTTATGTTTATGTGAAAGATAACGTTACGCTGAGTAAATTGATACCCAACATGTCACGCTTCAAAATTGCGCCCGCTCGTGGAATGGCGACAAGCTTTTATCCTTAAAAATCTCCATAGGCGATGTTTGTCTCAGGAGCATGCCCCGTTGTTGTCAGGCATGCATACAAGCACGTGGGGGCCAAACAAATTACTGAGGACCATTTTGAGTTGCTGCAATGAAATTTCAGCAAAATGGACTAGCCTGCCGCATAATTTTTTCACTTTAATATTCGGGGTGTCTTTGAATTCAGCCCTCTGTAGGTTGATCATTTTCATCAAATGATGTGGCATCTGTAGCACCCCCGTAGGAGCTGCTGGATATTGTGGTTCACCCATCACCTTGCTCAGCCCGGCATTCCCTTCTCAGACACTCAGAGACATAGAACACTCAGAGAAATTCGTTTTTTTATTTTTTTGAAGGAATTGTACTTGGATGGGGTAAGGGAAAATGGGATGCCTATTAGAATTGGTAGCGCTTGCTTGAGACAACTATATACAGTCCAGTATATACACTCCATTTCACCTCCCGCACATCACTTCCTCTCTAATCTCCAGGTCTTTCTCCTCTAGCACATCACTTCCTCTCTAATCTCCAGGTCTTTCTCCTCCAGCACATCGCTTCCTCTCTAATCTTCAGGTCTTTCTCCTCTAGCACATCGCTTCCTCTCTAATCTTCAGGTCTTTCTCCTCTAGCACATCGCTTCCTCTCTAATCTCCAGGTCTTTCTCCTCCAGCACATTGCTTCCTCTCTAATCTTCAGGTCTTTCTCCTCTAGCACATCGCTTCCTCTCTAATCTCCAGGTCTTTCTCCTCCAGCACATCGCTTCCTCTCTAATCTCCAGGTCTTTCTCCTCCAGCACATCGCTTCCTCTCTAATCTCCAGGTCTTTCTCCTCCAGCACATCGCTTCCTCTCTAATCTACAGGTCTTTCTCCTCCAGCACATCGCTTCCTCTCTAATCTCCAGGTCTTTCTCCCCCAGCACATCACTTCCTCTCTAATCTACAGGTCTTTCTCCTCCAGCACATCGCTTCCTCTCTAATCTACAGGTCTTTCCCCTCTAGCACATCGCTTCCTCTCTAATCTTCAGGTCTTTTTCCTCCAGCACATCGCTTCCTCTCTAATCTTCAGGTCTTTTTCCTCCAGTACATCGCTTCCTCTCTAATCTCCAGGTCTTTCTCCTCCAGCACATCGCTTCCTCTCTATTCTTCAGGTCTTTCCCCTCCAGCACATCACTTCCTCTCTAATCTCCAGGTCTTTCTCCTCCAGCACATCGCTTCCTCTCTAATTTCTAGGTCTTTCACCTCCAGCACATCGCTTCCTCTCTAATCTTCAGGTCTTTCTCCTCCAGCACATCACTTCCTCTCTAATCTACAGGTCTTTCCCCTCCAGCACATCACTTCCTCTATAATCTACAGGTCTTTCCCCTCCAGCACATCGCTTCCTCTCTATTCTTCAGGTCTTTCCCCTCCAGCACATTGCTTTCTCTCTAATCTACAGGTCTTTCTCCTCCATCACATCGCTTCCTCTCTAATCTACAGGTCTTTCTCCTCTAGCACATCGCTTCCTCTCTAATCTCCAGGTCTTTCTCCTCCAGCACATCGCTTCCTCTCTATTCTTCAGGTCTTTCCCCTCCAGCACATCGCTTCCTCTCTAATCTTCAGGTCTTTCCCCTCCAGTACATCGCTTGCTTCCTCTCTAATCTTCAGGTCTTTCTTCTCCAGCACATCGCTTCCTCTCTAATCTACAGGTCTTTCCCCTCCAGCACATCGCTTCCTCTCTATTCTTCAGGTCTTTCCCCTCCAGCACATCGCTTCCTCTCTAATCTACAGGTCTTTCCCCTCCAGCACATCGCTTCCTCTCTAATCTTCAGGTCTTTCTCCTCCAGCACATCGCTTCCTCTCTAATCTACAGGTCTTTCCCCTCCAGCACATCGCTTCCTCTCTAATCTTCAGGTCTTTTTCCTCCAGCACATCGCTTCCTCTCTAATCTTCAGGTCTTTCTCCTCCAGCACATTGCTTCCTCTCTAATCTACAGGTCTTTCCCCTCCAGCACATCGCTTCCTCTCTAATCTTCAGGTCTTTTTCCTCCAGCACATCGCTTCCTCTCTATTCTTCAGATCTTTCCCCTCCAGCACATCACCTCCTCTCTAATCTCCAGGTCTTTCTCCTCCAGTACATCGCTTCCTCTCTAATCTTCAGGTCTTTCTCCTCCAGCACATCACTTCCTCTCTAATCTTCAGGTCTTTTTCCTCCAGCACATCGCTTCCTCTCTATTCTTCAGATCTTTCCCCTCCAGCACATCACCTCCTCTCTAATCTCCAGGTCTTTCACCTCCAGCACATCGCTTCCTCTCTAATCTTCAGGTCTTTCTCCTCCAGCACATCACTTCCTCTCTAATCTACAGGTCTTTCCCCTCCAGCACATCACTTCCTCTATAATCTACAGGTCTTTCCCCTCCAGCACATCGCTTCCTCTCTATTCTTCAGGTCTTTCCCCTCCAGCACATTGCTTTCTCTCTAATCTACAGGTCTTTCTCCTCCATCACATCGCTTCCTCTCTAATCTACAGGTCTTTCTCCTCTAGCACATCGCTTCCTCTCTAATCTCCAGGTCTTTCTCCTCCAGCACATCGCTTCCTCTCTATTCTTCAGGTCTTTCCCCTCCAGCACATCGCTTCCTCTCTAATCTTCAGGTCTTTCCCCTCCAGTACATCGCTTGCTTCCTCTCTAATCTTCAGGTCTTTCTTCTCCAGCACATCGCTTCCTCTCTAATCTACAGGTCTTTCCCCTCCAGCACATCGCTTCCTCTCTATTCTTCAGGTCTTTCCCCTCCAGCACATCGCTTCCTCTCTAATCTACAGGTCTTTCCCCTCCAGCACATCGCTTCCTCTCTAATCTTCAGGTCTTTCTCCTCCAGCACATCGCTTCCTCTCTAATCTACAGGTCTTTCCCCTCCAGCACATCGCTTCCTCTCTAATCTTCAGGTCTTTTTCCTCCAGCACATCGCTTCCTCTCTAATCTTCAGGTCTTTCTCCTCCAGCACATTGCTTCCTCTCTAATCTACAGGTCTTTCCCCTCCAGCACATCGCTTCCTCTCTAATCTTCAGGTCTTTTTCCTCCAGCACATCGCTTCCTCTCTATTCTTCAGATCTTTCCCCTCCAGCACATCACCTCCTCTCTAATCTCCAGGTCTTTCTCCTCCAGTACATCGCTTCCTCTCTAATTTCTAGGTCTTTCACCTCCAGCACATTGCTTCCTCTCTAATCTTCAGGTCTTTCTCCTCCAGCACATCGCTTCCTCTCTAATCTACAGGTCTTTCCCCTCCAGCACATCACTTCCTCTATAATCTACAGGTCTTTCCCCTCCAGCACATCGCTTCCTCTCTAATCTACAGGTCTTTCTCCTCCAGCACATCGCTTCCTCTCTAATCTCCAGGTCTTTCTTCTCCAGCACATCGCTTCCTCTCTATTCTTCAGGTCTTTCCCCTCCAGCACATCGCTTCCTCTCTAATCTCCAGGTCTTTCTCCTCCAGCACATCGCTTCCTCTCTATTCTTCAGGTCTTTCCCCTCCAGCACATCGCTTCCTCTCTATTCTTCAGGTCTTTCCCCTCCAGCACATCACTTCCTCTCTAATCTACAGGTCTTTCCCCTCCATCACATCGCTTCCTCTCTAATCTCCAGGTCTTTCTCCTCTAGCACATCGCTTCCTCTCTAATCTCCAGGTCTTTCTCCTCCAGCACATCGCTTCCTCTCTAATCTTCAGGTCTTTCCCCTCCAGTACATCGCTTGCTTCCTCTCTAATCTTCAGGTCTTTCTTTTCCAGCACATCGCTTCCTCTCTAATCTTCAGGTCTTTCCCCTCCAGTACATCGCTTGCTTCCTCTCTATTCTGCAGGTCTTTCCCCTCCAGCACATCACTTCCTCTCTAATCTACAGGTCTTTCCCCTCCATCACATCGCTTCCTCTCTAATCTCCAGGTCTTTCTCCTCTAGCACATCGCTTCCTCTCTAATCTCCAGGTCTTTCTCCTCCAGCACATCGCTTCCTCTCTAATCTTCAGGTCTTTCCCCTCCAGTACATCGCTTGCTTCCTCTCTAATCTTCAGGTCTTTCTTTTCCAGCACATCGCTTCCTCTCTAATCTTCAGGTCTTTCCCCTCCAGTACATCGCTTGCTTCCTCTCTATTCTGCAGGTCTTTCCCCTCCAGCACATCGCTTCCTCTCTAATCTTCAGGTCTTTCCCCTCCAGTACATCGCTTGCTTCCTCTCTAATCTTCAGGTCTTTCTTCTCCAGCACATCGCTTCCTCTCTAAATTCCAGGTCTTTCCCCTCCAGCACATCGCTTCCTCTCTAATATTTAGGTCTTTCTCCTCCAGCACATCGCTTCCTCTCTAATCTTCAGGTCTTTCCTCTCCAGCACATCGCTTCCTCTCTAATCTTCAGGTCTTTCCTCTCCAGCACATCGCTTCCTCTCTAATCTTCAGGTCTTTATCCTCCAGCACATCAATTCCTCTATAATCTCCAGGTCTTTCTCCTCCAGCACATCGCTTCCTCTCTAATCTCCAGGTCTTTCTCCTCCAGCATGGAAAAGAAGAAAGGTAACAGTGCTCTCTGCAGGAACAACTCAATCCATACACCAGGTCCACTCACAGGTGCTGGCTCTCCTTATTACTTTCTCCTCCAGCACATTGCTTCCTCTCTAATCTTCAGGTCTTTCACCTCCAGCACATTGCTTTGTCTCTAATCTTCAGGCACAGCTAGCACAAAGTGGTTAGGCCTCACATTGACTCAGCCAGGCTTTTAGCAATTGCCCTTTGCAGGCAGGGACCGCGGGCCCCTATAGTGTAGCAAAATAGAAAGTATGTGGTGCTAGCTGTCCTACACGTGGCTACTGAGCCCAGTAAGCCATCCTCAGGCCCTGCCAGCCCACCTGGCTGCAGCTGCCTCTCTCCACTGCCCTCCCCAATTGGGCTAACCCTGGGTATTTAAGGAGGCCTGCCCCCTGCCAATCCAGGTTGGGGATTGGTCATGAAATGCTAGGTTTGAACCTAGCCTAAAAAAAAACCCCACTGACCCTGACCTTTGACCCTGACTGTGACCTTGACCCTGACATTATCTCAGATCAAGGCCTGATTTATCTATTTTATCTTTACTTTTTTACTTATGTATTTAGTTTTTGTTTTGTTTTTTGTTTTTTTCCCTTTACCTAGGATACAGTGTATCTTTTTCTCAATTATTATTCACACCTGAACATTCTATGAATGTGTGTTTTTGTGCGCATTCACATATTTATTGTTAACAGCATCCCAAACGCTGTAAGGAGACCCACGTTTTTGTGCGTGTCAAAACTCTCGCACACAGCTCAACACTCAAAAAGATACATGTGCTACTTTTGTCAAGCATAGGCCAGCCCATTGAAACCCATTGAAATCAATACACTATGTGTGCAGTGTGAAAATGCGTGATGCCGCGAAAAAAAAAAAAAAAAGCATACACAAAAAGTGCGTTCATGAAACGATAGGTATGAACCTAGCCCTAAAACACACTGACCCTGACCTTTGATCCTGACCTTTGACATTGACCCTGACAATATCTTAGGTCAAGCCCCACTTTGGCTATTTACACCAACTCTGAACTTTGACCCTGGCTGTGACCTTGACCCTGACAAGATCTTAGGTCAAGCCCTGCTTTGGCTATTCACACCGACCCTGACCTTTGACCCTGGCAATATCTTAAATCAAGCCCCGCTTTGACTATTTACACTGACCCTGACCTTTGAACTTGACCCTGACAATATCTTAGCTCAAGCCCCAATTTGGCTATTTAAACCGACCCTGACCTTTGACCCTGACTGTGACCTTAACCCTGACAATATCTTAGATCAAGCAACGCTTTGGCTGGTTACACCAACCGTGACCTTTGACCCTGGCTGTGACCTTGACCCTGACAATATCTCAGGTCAAGCCCCAATTTGGCTATTTTATCTTTATTTTTTATTCATGTATTTATTTATTTGTTTCTCTTCTTTTTCTTTGGCTAGGATACAATGCACACCCCCCCCCCCGGTCGGTTCCCAGCCCGGCACTTACCTCATCTATGGCGCGGGCGACAGGTGGCGGCTTCCCCTTGCTTCTCTTCCTCAGGCATCACGTCTTCTCCTCCCTCCACCTCTTAGGCCAACTGGAACTGGTTCCTGATTGGCCGGGAGGAGAATCAGTGCGACGATAGCGAATATTCATTCGCTATTGTCACACAACTGGGTGGGCTTGGGGAGCAATGCTGTGCGCCCCCGAGCCCACCCCTTTTTTAAGCCAATTAAAGCCTCAGGCTCTAATCACGTGCTTAAAATAAAAAAAGCGCTAATTGGAATCCATGTGTCCGATGCCCTGCATGTAGATTGGGGGGCCGGACGCATGGATTAGGGGGGCAGCCCTGCATTATGAGCCGCCACTGCTACTGAGTGATCACTGTGATAGCCAATCACAGGGATCATGTGGCTGGGAGCTCGTCCTCCCGACTCCCAATCTCTGTGCTGGGGGCGTGGTTCCTGATTATATGCAGGAGCGCATTTATATGGTACCGGAAAATACGGCTTACCTCCGTGATGCCACATTACATGTGTGAGGCTGGCGGGAAACGGGTTTAAAAGAGAAATGAAGGATAAAATCCAGAAAAAGGTCAAAGTGTAGCCAACCGAAAGAGACATTATTTTACAAATAAGCCCCCCCCATGTAAAACTAAGCATCCTGCGCCACAGCGTATGTGTGCTCTCCTTAATATATGGTTGATAGGAATTTCTTTACCTTTTAAACAGCCAGAATCTCCCCATATTAGTGATGCCAGCTGGCCCACCTGATTTACGGATTGTTTGACTTGTAGCCGAGCCGCGGGACAAACTGCTTATATTGTACATGACGGATGATCGTGTACGCAGAGAGCGCATTGCGAAATAAACTGACCAGAGACCGTTCACCAAATTCCAGCCCGTCTGGCCATAGATGGGCACTGAGAGAGGCCCGGACCATCTGGATTGTCACAAGCGCCACATGGAACAACGAATGATTGTAAAATGATATCCTGCGCTTTCCACCATGATGTCATATTTCTGTGTAAGGCTCGCCATACATATTACAATCTGAAAATACATTTTATTGGGATTTTATGTGATAGAACAACACAAAGTGTCACATAATTGTGAAGTGGAAGGAAAATGATAAATGATACAAATAAATCTGTGAAAAGTGGGGGGGGGGGGCATTTGTATGGCGCCCCCCGGAGTCAATACTTTGTAGAACCCCCTTTCTCTGCAATTACAGCTACAAATCTTTTTGGGGATGTCTCTACCAGCTTTGCACATCTAGAGAGGACATTTCTCCCCATTCTTCTTTGTAAAATATCTCAAGCTCTGTCAGATTGGATGGAGAGCGTCTGTGAACAGCAATTTTCAAGTCTTGTCACAGATTCTCAATGTGATTTAGGTCTGGACTGTGACTGGGCCATTCTAACACATGAATATGCTTTGATCTAAACCATTCCATTGTAGCTCTGGCTGGATTTTTCGGGTCGTTGTCCTGCCGGAAGGTGAACCTCCGCCCCAGTCTCAAGTCTTATGCAGACTCTAACAGGTTTTCGTCTAAGATTGTCCTGTATTTGTCTCCATCCATCTTCCCATCAACTCTGACCAGCTTCCCTGTCCCTGCTGAAGAAAACCATCCCCACCACATGATGCTGCCACCACCATGTTTCACGGTGGGGATGGTGTGTTCAGGGTGATGTGCAGTGTTAGTTTACCCCACACATAGCGTTTTGCTTTTTGGCCAAAAAGTTGAATTGTGGTCTCATCTGACCAGATCACCTTCTTCCACATGTTTGCTGTGTCCTCCACATGGCTTCTCACAAACTACAAACAGGACTTCTTATGACTTTCTTTCACCAATGTCTTTCTTCTTGTCACTCTTCCATAAAGGGCAGATTTGTGGAGAACACGACTAATAGTTGTCCTGTGGACAGATTCTCCCACCTGAGCTGTGGATCTCTGCAGCTCCTCCAGAGTTACCATGGACCTCTTGGCTCTTCTCTGATGAATGCTCTCCTTGCCCGGCCGGTCAGTTTAGGTGGACGGCCATGTCTTGGTAGGTTTGCAGTTGTGCCATACTCTTTCCATTTTCCGATGATAGATTGAACAGAGCTCCATGAGATGTTCAAAGCTTGGGAGATTTTTTTATAACCTAACCCTGCTTTATACTTCTCCACAACTTTATCTCTGACCTGTCTGGTGTGTTCCTTGGCCTTCATGATGCTGTTTGTTCACTAAGGTTCTCTAACAAACCTCTGAGGGCTTCACAGAACAGCTTCTATTTATACTGAGATTACATTACACACAGGTGGACTCTATTTACTAATTAGGTGACTTCTGAAGGCAATTGGTTCCACTATATTTTAGTTAGGGTTATCAGAGTAAAGGGGGCTGAATACAAATACCCCGCCATACTTTTCACATATTTATTTGTATCATTTATCATTTTCCTTCCACTTCACAATTATGTGCCACTTTGCGTTGGTCCATCACATAAAATCCCAATAAAATACATTTACGTTTTTGGTTGTAACTTGAAAAAATTTGGAAAATTTCAAGGGGGATGAAAACTTTTTCAAGGTAGTGTAGTTGTTGGTATATCTAAAGGAGATTGAAATCAGATTGCAACATGTTGGGTAAACTTTAGATATTTAACTCAGCAGGGCACAGGATATACACTATATTACCAAAAGTATTGGGACACCTGCCTTTACACGCACATAAACGTTAACCCTTTCGCTGCTCGTTTGTTTATTTATTTTTTGGGTTTATTTTTTTTTTTTTTTTTTGCACACATGTTTAAAAAAAATCATTTTAGGTCTGAAGATTACGCAAAACCCACAAACATGATATATTTTCTGAAAGCAGATACCCTAGAGAATAATATAGCGGTAGTTCAATTTTTTTATGTCACACGATATTACCACATAGGTCTAGGAAACCCAAAATTTCAGTAAAAAAACACACGTGAATTTTAGGGCTAACAAACGCAATAAATTACCCAAATTTTTGGGTAAAAATATAAAAGACGAGGTTTTTTTTTTTTTTCCTCTGGTTCCTTCAGCCTATCAATTAAGGGGGGTGATTAATTGCTCACAGGTGCCTATTTAACTGGGTGTAGAACTCAGTCTGAGCGTGCTCAGTCATTGGCTGTGGAACTTTGTGTAAGTGGAAGTTAAAAACTAGAGTTTAAAACAGGAGGTTATAACAGGGGTCATAGTACCTGTGTAGTGTGAGTACATGAGTGTTGTCTGAGTAGTGTGTGTGGATCGTTAGTACTTGTGTATTGTGTATTGTGTACTTGAGTATTGCGAGTGCACGTAGGTCTGCGACTGTTCTGCGATTGCACGTAGGTCTGTGAGTACCTGTGTATTGTCTTGTTGTGTACCTGTGTATTGTCTTGTTGTGTACCTGTGTATTGTCTTGAGTATTAGTGCCACGAAGCTAGTTGTTAGGTAATTTGGACAGGGTAAAATCCCCAAATCCTCACTATATTTAATAGGTACGATGCCCGGCGGGTGTGGAGAGGCGACTCTTTGTACATCTTGCGGCATGTATGCGTTCCTTGATCATCCGATCGAGGGCGAATACTGCTGTGAAAAATGTAAGCACATTGTTTCCCTGGAAGCCCAGGTTCTGAATCTGGGGAAGCAACTGTCAGCACTGAGAAGTCCCTCCATACTAAAGGTGAGCCAGGAACGTACACGGCAGGTACCGGCAGGGGCCAGCACAGAGGCGGGTGGAGACAAAGAGGTGCAGGCACTAGCAAAGAGTAGATGGGTGACAGTCAGGAGGGGTAGAGGGGGAAGTGCCAGAGAGGCCGATCCAGGACTGGAGCATCCCAATAAGTACGCTCCATTGAGTGACATTGGTGAAACCAGTCAGGGACCAGCACTGCTGGAGATGAGGGACTCTCCTAGCTGCCAGGGGAAGAACTCCTCCAGTGAGAGTGGGGGGGCAGGAAAGGGAAGACAGATTCTGGTGGTAGGGGACTCAATTCTTAGAAGGACAGAGAGGGCAATCTGTAACCAAGACCTGAAGCGCCGAACAGTATGTTGTCTACCGGGCGCTCGGGTTCGGCACATCACAGATCTTGTGGACAGATTACTGGGAGGGGCTGGGGAAGACCCGGCTGTCATGGTGCACGTTGGCACCAATGACAAAGTCAGAGGCAGATGGAGTGTCCTAAAGAACGATTTTAGGGACTTAGGAGCTAAATTGAGGAAAAGGACCTCCAAGGTAGTGTTCTCAGGAATACTACCGGTACATCGATCGACACCAGAAAGGCAGAGGGAAATTAGAGAAGTAAACAAGTGGCTGAAGAGCTGGTGTAGTAAGGAGGGGTTTGGGTTCCTGGAGGACTGGGCCGACTTCTCAGTCGGTAACCGGTACTATAGAAGGGACGGACTGCACCTAAATGAGGAGGGTGCAGATCTGCTGGGAATGAAGATGGCCAAAAAGTTAGAGGGGTTTTTAAACTAGGCGATGGGGGGGAGGGTCCTGAGACAGTGATAGCCAGCGCGGAAGATATTCCAGAGGGTAGTGTTGGGGGCATTAGTGGTAGGTTAACCAAAGTCCTAGTTGCAATTTTGAAACACCCAATACGAGGACAATATGCGTCCGGTCTAAACTATGTGGCATGTTCACCAATGCCAGGAGCCTGGCGGACAAGATGGGTGAACTAGAGATACTGTTGTACAAGGAGGATTTGGATTTTGTGGGAATTTCAGAGACCTGGTTCAACAACTCTCATGATTGGCTGGCAAACATTCAAGGGTATACCCTATACCGCAAGGATAGAGAGGGTAAAAAAGGGGGAGGGGTATGCCTATATATCAAGAATAATGTACAAGTGAATGTGAGAGATGACATCACTGAGGGGGCTAGGGAGGAGGTGGAATCTTTATGGGTAGAGCTCCAAAGGGATGAAGCTAAGGGGAAAATAATACTGGGAGTATGCTATAGGCCCCCTAACCTGAAGGAGGAAGTGGAGACGGATCTCCTATCACAAATTGGAGTAGCAGCAAGGATGGGAAGTGTTATCATAATGGGGGATTTTAATTATCCAGACATAGACTGGGCGGAGGGAACCGCGCATTCATTTAAGGCTCGCCAGTTCCTTAATGTCTTGCAGGACAATTTTATGGGTCAGATGGTAGACGCACCAACTAGAAATAAAACATTACTAGATCTACTGATTACCAACAATACAGACCTGATCACAGATGTGGAAATACGGGGCAATTTAGGTAACAGCGATCACAGGTCAGTTAGTTTCAGTATAAATCACACAAATAGGAAACATAAAGGGAATACAAAGACACTCAATTTCAAAAGAGCCAACTTCCCTAAACTACAAACCTTGCTAAAAGGCATAAATTGGGATAAAATATTAGGAACAAAGAATACGGAGGAGAGATGGGTTTGCTTTAAGAGCATATTAAATAAGGGCATTAGCCAATGTATCCCATTGGGTAATAAATTTAAAAGAGCAAACAAAAATCCTGGATGGCTTAACTCCAATGTAAAAATGCATATAAAAGCAAAGGAGAAGGCCTTCAAAAAATACAAGGTTGAGGGATCATCCTCAGCATTCAGACTTTATAAAGAATGCAATAAGAAATGTAAGGGTGCAATTAGGACGGCTAAGATAGAACATGAAAGACACATAGCGGAGGAGAGCAAAAAAAATCCCAAGAAATTCTTTAAAGCGGGCGTCCACCTATCTATCGTTTTTTTTTTTTTGGAGTTCATTCACAAACTTTTCTTCTCATGATTATCTACTCACATGTTCTGTGTAATAAGTCCGCCTGTGTCCGATTCCGTTGTAAAGAATAACTTATAAAATTCACTGAAGGCGGTTTCCATCTTCATTGTGGGCATTTGAAGCCCACAAGCATGTATTTCCTGGATGCGGTGAATGCTGTGCTCCCAGCATTCACCGAGATGTTGTGATGACGCTGTTGCACAATGCATGCTGGGAAGCCTGAGACTAGCTCCCAGGGGACTGTGGGAGGTCTGGGAGAGGCTAGAAACACGCCTACTCCCATGGGAGGAAAACCAGGAAGTGCAAAGAAGATTAGAAAAAAAAAGGTAATTACGGCGATTTAAATTTTTTTACACAGCATGTCAGCATCTAGGCAAGGAAGAGAATGCATAGAGATAATGTTCAAAATTTGGGTGGAACCCCGCTTTAAGTATGTAAACCGTAAAAAAGGGAGGACAGACCATATTGGCCCCATAAAGAATGAGGAAGGACATCTGGTTACAAAGGATGGGGAGATGGCGAAGGTATTGAATTTATTCTTCTCCTCAGTCTTCAGTAACCAAAACTGCAGTGTTTATCCTCATGACACATCACAGGAAGTACCTCCATGGTTAACAGAGGACAGAATTAAAATTAGACTTGAGAAACTTAACATTAATAAATCACCGGGACCAGATGGCTTGCATCCGAGGGTACTTAGGGAACTCAGTCAGGTGATTGCCAGACCGTTGTTCCTAATTTTTACAGACAGTCTATTGACTGGAATGGTACCAGCTGATTGGAGAAAAGCCAATGTAGCACCAATATTTAAAAAGGGCCCAAAAAACATCCCTGGGAATTACAGACCAGTTATCCTAACATCAATAGTATGTAAACTCTTGGAGGGGATGATAAGGGACTATATACAAGATTTTAGTAATAAGAATGATATCATTAGCAGTAATCAGCATGGATTCATGAAGAATCGTTCTTGCCAAACCAATCTATTAACCTTCTATGAGGAGGTGAGTTGCCATCTAGATAAAGGAAGGCCCGTAGACGTGGTGTATCTGGATTTTGCAAAAGTATTTGACACAGTTCCCCATAAACGTTTACTGTACAAAATAAGGTGCGTTGGCATGGACCATAGGGTGAGTACCTGGATTGAAAACTGGCTACAAGGGGACGTGTTCAGAGGGTGGTGATAAATGGGGAGTACTCAGAATGGTCAGGGGTGGGTAGTGGGGTTCCCCAGGGTTCTGTGCTGGGACCAATCCTATTTAATTTGTTTATAAACGACCTGGAGGATGGGATAAACAGTTCAATCTCTGTATTTGCAGACGATACTAAGCTAAGCAGGGCAATAACTTCTCCGCAGGATGTGGAAATCTTGCAAAAAGACCTGAACAAATTAATGGGGTGGGCGACTACATGGCAAATGAGGTTCAATGTAGAAAAATGTAAAATAATGCATTTGGGTGGCAAAAATATGAATGCAATCTATACACTGGGGGGAGAACCTCTGGGGGGATCTAGGATGGAAAAGGACCTGGGGGTCCTAGTAGATGATAGGCTCAGCAATGGCATGCAATGCCAAGCTGCTGCTAATAAGGCAAACAGAATATTGGCATGTATTAAAAGGGGGATCAACTGCAGAGATAAAACGATAATTCTCCCGCTCTACAAGACTCTGGTCTGGCCGCACCTGGAGTATGCTGTCCAGTTCTGGTCACCAGTCCTCAGGAAGGATGTACTGGAAATGGAGCGAGTACAAAGAAGGGCAACAAAGCTAATAAAGGGTCTGGAGGATCTTAGTTATGAGGAAAGGTTGTGAGCGTTGAACTTATTCTCTCTGGAGAAGAGACGCTTGAGAGGGGATATGATTTCAATTTACAAATACTGTACTGGTGACCCCACAATAGGGATAAAACTTTTTCGCAGAAGAGAGTTTAATAAGACTCGGGGCCACTCATTACAATTAGAAGAAAAGAGGTTTAACCTTAAACTACGTAGAGGGTTCTTTACTGTAAGAGCGGCAAGGATGTGGGATTCCCTTCCACAGGCGGTGGTCTCAGCGGGGAGCATTGATAGCTTCAAGAAACTATTAGATAATCACCTGAATGACCGCAACATACAGGGATATGTAATGTAATACTGACACATAATCACACACATAGGTTGGACTTGATGGACGTGTGTCTTTTTTCAACCTCACCTAATATGTAACTATGTAACTATGAGGTTGCACCGAGTAAATAGATACCCAACATGAAAAACCTTAAATTTTTGCGTGCCCATGAAATGGCGTCAAACTTCAGTGTTCCATATTTTCTATAGGCGATGCTTTGAAATCCCCCTATAGGTATCAGTTTAGGAGGTCTTGTGTTAGAATTATTGCTTCCACTCCGGCGTACGTGGCGATATGTAACATGTGTATCGCAGTCAACGTTTTCCCGCGTAGGCGCCCCGACACATGGGTTTATGTTCGTGCGTGTGCATATATGGAGTGGGGGAGCCTCAAAAAAAAATTTTTTTTGGGGGGGGGGGGGGTCGGGATTTTATGTGCTTGGGTGTAACTTTATTTTTTGCAAAAAATAAACTTTTTTTTTTTTTTTTTTTTTACTTAATTTTTTTTTATCACATAGGGGACAAAAAGTCCCCGATGTAATGTTTTTTTTGGTGACAGGTTCTCTTTATTGAGATATGCAGGGTCTAAAAGACCCCCAATGTCTCCCCTGTGCTCCACTAAATGTTTTGCAATGCAGATCGCATTGCAAAACATTATTTCCCAGCTGAGCTAGCCGGGGACACGGAGAGCTGGACCCAGAAGTGACGTCAGAGATGTCGCTCTCCGGGTCACAAGAAGAAGGGGAGGAGAGCGGGGACATGTGTCCGCTCTTCTCCTCCCCTTCCAGTTGCCGGCATGGGCCATGGAGCTCCTGGGCCCGCCGATGGGCAAGCGGATCCCCGGTAAGCGTGGCGGGGCACGGCTCCTGGGGGGTGTGGCGCCCCGGTACTGGGGGTGTGTGCGAGCGATCGGGCGGCAGCGCCGCCGCACAAACGCTCTCACCTGACAGGCTGGAGGAGTCTGCCTGTCAGTTTCACACACAATCCCGGGGTCTGCAGCCACCGGATTGTGTGTAATAACCCCCCCCCGCTGTCAGGTCCATACAATGTACAGACCCGCTGGCGAAAGGGTTAATGGCATCCCAGTCTTAGTCTGTAGAGTTCAATATTGAGTTGGCCCACCCTTTGCAGCTATAACAGCTTCAACCCCTCTCAGAAGGCCGTCCACAAGGTTTAGGAGGGTGTCTATGGGAATGTTTGACCATTTTTCCACAAGCGCATTTGTGAGGTCAGGCACTGATGTTGGACGAGAAGGCCTGGCTCGCAGTTATCCCAATGGTGTTCTATCGGGTTGAGGTCAGGACTCTGTGCAGGCCAGTCAAGTTCCTCCACCCCAAACTCGCTCATCCATGTATTTATGGACCTTGCTTTGTGCACTGGTGCTCAGTCATGTTGGAACAGGAAGGGGCCGTCCCCAAACTGTTCCCACAAAGTTGGGAGCATAAAATTTTCCAAAATGCCTTGGTATGCTGACGCTTTAAGAGTTCCCTTCACTGGAACTAAGGGGCCAAGACCAACCCCTGAAAAACAACCCCACACCATAATCCCCCCTCCACCAAATCATTTGGACCAGTGCACAAACCAAGGTCCATAAAGACATGGATGAGCGAGTTTGGGGTGGAGGAAGTTGACTGGCCTGCACAGAGTCCTGACCTCAACCCGATAGAACACCTTTGGGATGAATTAGAGCAGAGACTGCAAGCCAGGCCTTCTCGTCCAACATCAGTACCTGACCTCGCAAACGCGCTTCTGGAAGAATGGTCAAACATTCCCATAGACACACTCCTAAACCTTGTGGACGGCCTTCCCAGAAGAGTTGAAGCTGTTATAGCTGCAAAGGGCGGAGCCAACTCAATATTGAACCCTACGGACTAAGACTGGGATGTCATTAAAGTTTCATGTGGTTGTAAAGGCAGGCGTCCCAATACTTTTGGTAATATAGTGAATCTATACAGCCCAAATATCACAGAAAAGACAAAGAATACAGTGTATAAGACACCAGATCGAAAGGTGTCAGGCAGAGTGGTACAGGCATTGGGACACACAGCTTACATTTTGGCCTGTTCATGAGGAGCTGGCCAAATTTCGTGTAGCACCCTCTACAGGTTGTGAACAGAGTTTTTTAGCTTAGGTAAAATTCAAGGATTGGCTGGCAACCAACCAGGCATGTTTGTTTTGATCTGGGTTGGGAGTGACTCAGGCAGGGCTGGGTGACTCACAGGCAGCATAACTGAGACCTCCCACGTCTTTCCAGAACATGCTGGAATTTTCTGGAAAGGGAGGAGGACAGGTGGAGTTGCATGGAGTATTCTGAAGGCCCTGACCAATCCCCAACTTGGATTGGCAGGGGGCAGGCCTCTTCAAATACTCAGAGTCAGCCTAGCTCTGGAGGAGTTGGTATCGGGTGGAAGATGGGGATAGTGTGTTAGGCTATCGTGGCCTTTGAGGGAGCTTCGCAGTCTTGGGGGGTGACCTTGGACGGGACCCTCTTACAAACCACAGAGGTGTCCTGACTAGGAGGCACAGGAGGAGCAAGAGAGGACAGCGGAAGAACACTTCAGGGCAAGTCTTGAGGAGTTTCATAGAGGCAGCCAGGAGGGCTGGTGAGTGTTCACACAGTCAGAGGGACCGGGAGGCACGCCTGAGAGGTCTGGGAGAGTGCAGTCTGGGATTGGTGCAGGGCCAGTGGAGTGGACTGTGGTGGTAGTGGATAGAGGCAGCTGCAGCCAGGAGGACTGTCAGAGCCTGAAGATGTGGTGCTCAGAGCAGGAGCCACGTGGACAGCTAGCGCTGAGACTTTTCTTGCTACACCAAAGGGGCCCATGGTCCCTGCCCAAAGGGCATTTGCTAAGGCCTGGCAGAGCCAGTATTAGGCCTAAACTTAAGTGCTAGCTGGTCCTGAAAGTGAGGAACCAAGTGATGTGCTGGAATGAGATCAGTAATCTCAAACTCAACGGTTCAAAAACAGAACTTCTTCTCCTACACGCTAACAAAATTCCAAAACCAAGACTCCGTGGACACCTCCCACCATCTTAGGACAGACCATCTCTCCAAGCACCAAAGCCAAGAGTCTCGGAGTCATCTTTGACTCAGAAATGACAATGGATGCACAAATAGGATCAGTAGTCAGCGGATCTCACCATCTCCTCCGCCTGCTACGTAGACTCATCCCCTTCATCCCAGAAGAGGACAAAGCAGCAGTAGTTGGAACAATCATCAATTCCCGACTCGACTACGCAAACTCACTCTACATAGGATTACCCCAATATCAGCTTGCGCGCTTACAACTCATCCAAAACACGGCGGCAAGAGTGCTAACAGGGAAAAAAAACCCCTGAGAATCCATTTGCCCATCCCTGAGGAGCCTACATTGGCTAACCATAAAGAATCGGATCACATTCAAGACCCTCTGCCTCACCCACAAATGTATACAAGAAAACGCTCCTCAATACCTTCGAGAGAAAATAAAACACTACACACCTAATCGCAGTCTTCGATCATCTAACCAAAACCTCCTCCTCATTCCCAAATACCTCTACAAAGCAAAGGGAGAACGAAGATTCGCAGTCCAAGGACCTCGGCTATGGAACGCTCTTCCGACTGACATTCGCATGGAAGAAAACCATCAGGCCTTCAGGAAAAAACTCAAGACCTTCCTCTTCTAAGAAGCTGACAACACAGAACGCATCTAGTGCCTTGAGGCGATTCAGTTTGCATTCGCAGTGCTTTACAAATCATTCATTCATTCATTCAGTAATCAAATGATGTGCTGGAGCTAAAAGTGAGGAAGAGTATATACAGAGACTGTATATAATTCTTAGTCCCTACATTATCCTTTTGAAATCTACTGGGCAACCCTTAATTCCCAAATCCCCATCCAAGTTTAATTCCCCCCCAAAAAAACAACAAAAACAAAGTGCATGGACTGTTTTCTGTGACTGAAGATTTTGTGGCGGGCTGGGGAGGGTGACAGACGAACCACAACTATCAGCAGCCCTTACCAGGGGGGTACCGCTACATTCGGTTAGTGTATGGCTTGCTTCATAAATTAGAAACTTTGCGGGTGACTATAAGGCGGCCATAGATGGTTCGCATCTCGGCCAGCTCAGCAGGAACAAGTCAAGATTCAAACCATGTATGGGCAGGCTGAATGTACCAAGTTGATCGATCAATCAACTTAGGTACAACCAGCCTGCCGAATTTTACATACGATTATCGCTAGTGGCTGGTATAGCTAGCAATAATCACTGTCTTCTCCCAGCAGGGAGGGCGGGGGAAGCAATGCAATGACTCAGTGGCAGGGATTCCCCCATCAACACTGTGTTGATGGGCGAATTGAGCGATTTTTTTTTTTACTGCTACACGTGGTTGAAGGAAAGAAATTCACTCTGTGTATAGCCTGCATAGGAAAAATGGATAATTACGTTGGGCTTCCTTGGTCACAGCTCCTCCTTGGACAGTTGTTACAAAGTAATGACCCCAGATGGTTAGACTAGAAGCAGGGGAGTCTCTGCAAGGGCTGGATGCAGAGCCAGAGCCTACAGGGCCAAGCCTAGACCATGATCGGAACCTGAGAACCAATGTTAATTAGTGGAATGGTAGGGCCTGAGGATTCCTGCAACATGCAAGTCAACAGGTTTTTTATTTGAAATCCTTTAAAAGAGAAAATGGTACAGGGTATGAAGGACTCCATAAGAGGAACAAGACCCAGTTCCCAAAGTGGCCCTCTATAGCAGCCTTTCTCAACCATGTCGCTGTGGAACCCTAGGGTTCCTCCAGAGCTTGCTAGGGGTTCCTTGAGCAATGTCTGCATCTTAGATCTGATAGCATTGATCTTTTCAGCTATCTGTAAGTAGGGATTCTTCCCAATGACCACCATTGTAAGGAGCACTCTTCCCCGTTACCATGGCACTAATTTACCACGAGCTGTAGATAGAGTAAACATTAGCAGGGGTTCCCTGAACTCATAACGTTGAAGCAGGGGTTTCTTCATGTTGAAAAGGTTGGGAAAGGCTGCTCTATAGTGTTATTGATTATGATCCTGGTCCTACGTCTCTGGAAGAGGCTGGGAAGCCATACTGACCAACCTGAGCTTCAGCAAAAAGTCCATCAAACTCAACAGGAGGCTCAGTCCAGGAGGACCACCACTTATATAGCACAATCCTCCGTGCTTGGATGTCCAGGATGCGTATACCAGGCTTTAATGTTCTTGACCTACCCTGGCAAGCCTCTTTGGCTAAACTCAGCCAACCTCAGGGCAGTTGAAGATACTCCTTTTGTTTCATGATGATGCCATCAGTTACCGTAAAAAGAGCCAACACTTTTGATGCAAACTTCCGTCAAAAAAAGTCAAGCTGTAATGTATCCATATTAAAATATCCTGACGTGTATACAGTTCATATTGGAAGCATAAGGTCTGAGATGTAGCTGGAGGATCAGTAATTTAATTGTGGGTGATGTAAGTATACAGCTAACTCCACATATGTTTGGAGGGTCACCTAACATCTTAGCCAGTCCTCTTGGGGCACTACACCAGGCATGGTACTCAAATTACTCTTTTTAACAAAGCCAGCAGGTCTAGAAGGTGCTCCTCAAGGCCTTCATACCACTATCCTGGTGTTATTTCTTATTCCACTCCAAGACCCCAGCAAGCTCCAGAACTACCCAACCCCCAACCAGTGACAGTTTCCCACACACCTGAGAAGATGTTCCAACACCAGGAAGACACTTACCAAGAGACTGGTCATCATGGCCACCTCTTTACATTGGAGAATTTTGTTGATACACAGATTAGGCTGCAGGAATTCCCATAGACATAAGGAGGCATTGGACGAGTCCTCCTCTCTGATCACTATTACTAAAACAAAAGAATCCGGAGGGAACAGTATAATAGTTTCTGTGCGGTGGAAGATGCAGGCTCAGCACTGGCCCTGGCCCAGTACAGTGCACGACACATGCCAGGTGGGCCCCCGGCCAGGCCTTGGCTCCTCAGCACACAGCGAGCTCTCTGTGATTACAGACTTCCCGGCTTGCTGGTTCTTGGCGGGGATAAAACATCACTATAATTTCCCGGGAGCTGGCCATGTACAACAAGCAGGCAAAAAAAAAAAGCCGAACATCAGATACTGCCGTCACAAGTCTAAACACCGCAGGTCTGGCGCAATGGCGTCCCCACCGTTCCTGCTGCTCCGCAAGTGGACACGTAAGCAGGATACACTGGGACTTGTAGTTCTTTCATAGCTCATCCAGGTTGTCTGAGATTGACGTGGAAATATACAATAAGCTATAAAACTTGCTCATTCTAACTTAATAAAGAAGAATTACTAAGATTTTAAAATAATTTCTAAGGACTATCACCCAGGGCCTGGTTGTAAAAGCTTAAAGGGTAACTTCAACTTATGGGGGGAAAAGATAGCAAATAAAAAATGTATATAGTATCTTCACTTCAATTAAGACACAACTCATATTGTAACTGAATGTTATTAAAAATAACCTTTTCTTTTCCATCTGCAGCCACTGCAGATCTCCTGTCTGATCAATGTTTATAAACAATGTTACTTTGTATCTCTCTATCTCCCATCTGTTCAATATTTATAAACAATGTTACTTTGTATCTCTCTATCTCCTGTCTGATCAATGTTTATAAACAATGTTACTTTGTATCTCTCTATCTCCTGTCTGATCAATGTTTATAAACAATGTTACTTTGTATCTCTCTATCTCCTGTCTGATCAATGTTTATAAACAATGTTACTTTGTATCTCTCTATCTCCTGTTTGATCAATGTTTATAAACAATGTTACATTCTATCTCCCTATCTCCTGTCTGATCAATGTTTATAAATAATGTTACATTCTATCTCTCTATCTCCTGTCTGATCAATGTTTATAAACAATGTTACTTTGTATCTCTCCATCTCCCGTCTGTTCAATATTTATAAACAATGTTACTTTGTATCTCCCGTCTGACCAATGTGTATAAACAATGTTACTTTGTATTTCTCTATATCCTGTCTGATCAGTGTTTATAAACAATGTTACTTTGTATCTCTATCTCCTGTCTGAACAATTTTACTTTGTATCTCTCTATCTCCTGTCTGATCAATGTTTATAAATAATGTTACTTTGTATCTCTCTATCTCCTGTCTGACCAATGTTTATAAACAATGTTACTTTGTATCTCTCTATCTCCCGCCTGACCAATATTTATAAACAATGTTACTTTGCATCTCTCTATCTCCTGTCTGACCAATGTTTATAAACACTGTTACTTTGTATCTCTCTATCGCACCCCAGATGTTTTGCAACTACATTTCCTATGATACTCAACTACACTGCAGAGTGCATGAGCATCATGGGAAATGTAGTTCCAAAACATCTGGGGCGCCAAGGTTCACCATCACTGTACTATCGGATCAATGTTTATAAACAATGCTACTTTGTATCTCTCTATCTACCATCTGAACAGTGTTTATAAACAATGACACTTTGTAGCTCTCTAGCTCATCTGAGCAGTGTTTATAAACACTATCACAGGAATTCATAAAGATTGTCAGCACTGGCAAAAAATTCATGCATGTATTGTAAACATGTATGTGAACACGGCGTGCGGAGGCGCAGTGCAGCTGAAGTGTCTATACCATCACATAGACAGCACAGCGCTGAAAAGTTTTAAAGTTGAGTGGGTGGAGCCTGATGGGGATTCAGACACTAATCCTCCACCAGGTCCACCGCCCTTGACTGACAGCAGGCATTTGGAGGACTCATAGCCAACAGACAGTCTATCATTGGCTATAAACTCGGCCCACTGCCCGCTCTCAAACAGGTAAAGGGTGGACTCGATGGGGAACTAATGTCTTAGCTTCGCCATCAGGCTGCACCCACTGTCAGCATCAATGCTTGCTCGGATTTGGTCCGCTGTGAAGCCAACACATTGCTCTTCTACACAGTGTACAGAGAGAGAGAGAGAGACAGGCACTCTGCACTCTGCCTGTCTCTGTACACCAAGATAGAGTTGGTCTTAACTACCGTTATCTATGAACAGGAGGTATTTATTTTTGAATTTGGTGCAGAAATAGAAACACTTTTACAGAACTGGCCGAATCTGACGAAGTGATGGTAAAGCTAACTTAACGGGCACAGGCCATTTTAAAGGGCCAAACTAGCCGAAAAATGTTGATAGGAATTGATTGAATCCTGTGTGTCAGCAGCCTCTACAGCTCTGGTATTTACACAGCAACTCCTGGCCGTCATTTTGACAGCCTAGTCTTGCCAGCAAGTGTGAGGGGGAACCGCCAGAGGAGCAGGAGAAGGTCAGGAGGACGTACTACAGACACCCTGCGTAATTCCATGAGGTTTTTTTTTTTTGGACATGTGCAATATGCCCAGTGTCCAGAACTGGTTAAACATGAGATATACACTCACATGACACTTTAGGTACACCTGGCCTAATGCTCGGTAACAAAAATTGCTAATCAGCCAATCACATGGCAGCAACTCAATGTATTTAGGCATCTAGATGTGGTGAAGATGACTTGCTGAAGTTCAAACCGAGCATCAGAATGGGGAAGACAGAGGATTTAAGTGACTTTGAACGTGGCACGGTTGTTGGTGCTAGACAGGGCACCAAAAGCCATGCCATGGGATTTTCACACACGACCATCTCTCGGGATTACAGAGAATGGTGGGGAAAAGAGAAAATATCCAGTGAGCGGCAGTTGTGTGGAGGAAAATGCCTTGTTGATGTCAAAGGTCAGAGGAGAATGGGCAGACTGGTTCCAGATGATAGAAAGGCAACAGTAACTCAAATAACCACTTGTTACACCCAAGGTATGCAGAATACCATCTCTGAATGCACAACACATCCAACCTTGAAGCAGATGGGCTACAGCAGCAGAAGACCACACCGGGTGCCACTCCTGTCAGCTAAGAACAGGAAACTGAGGCTACAATTGGCACAGGATCACCAAAATTGGACAATAGAAGATTGGAAAAACGTTGCCTGGTCTGATGAGTCTGGATTTCAGCTCCGACATTCGGATGGTGGGGTCAGAATTTGGCATTTGGATCCATCCTGACATGTATCCACGGTTGAGGTCGGTGGTGTAATGGTGTGGGGGATGGGGTATCACCGGTTCAGGCTGGTGGTGGGGGGTGTAATGGTGTGGGGGGATATTTTCTTGGCACACTTTGGGCCCCTTGGTACCAATTGATCATGGTTTAAACACTACGGCCTACCTGAGTATTGTTGCTGACTATGTCCATCCCTTTATGACTACAGTGTCCCCATCTTCTAATGGCTCCTTCCAGCAGGATAATGCACCATGTCACAAAGCTCCAATCATCTCACCACTGGACAATGAGGTCCCTGTCCTCCAATGGTCTCCACACTCACCACATCTCATCCAAGAGAGCACCTTTGGCATGTGGTGGAACGGGATATTCCCATCATGGATGTGCAGCCGAAAAATCTGCAGGAAATGCGTGATGTTATCATGTCACTATGGAACAAAATCTCTGACGAACGTTTCCAACACCTTGTTGTATCTATGCCACCAAGAATGAAGGCAAAAGGGGGTCCAACCCGCTACTAACAAGGTGTACCTAATAATGTGTCCGGTGAGTGTAGATTTTCAGTACAATGAAGTGTGAAGCACTCAGACATAAAGCTGCTGATGACTATTTGGGTATCTCTTTGTACATAACCTAATAAATACCCAGCGGCCTCCTCAGGGTCAGCATAGACTTGTCTCCACATATGATACCTTCCCTTTAAAAATTGACATAACCGTACATCGGGGAAACTTTCCCAGACTGCCCTCTTCCTGCGTAGCGATGAAACATCGGGGGTCATTCTCCAGAGGTGATACAATTATGACTTTACGCCGCGCTCCATTCATCACCGCTATAAAAGCGGCGCGCTCAGGAGTCCTATGAAAGTGTCTGGATGAAGGTCAGCGGTGATTGAGCCTTTAACCTTTAACTGGTCCCGTTTTGTGGGGTCTGCCGGCAGACGAATGGGCGGGCTGTAAAAACCAAGAAATAAAATTTATGAAATGGAGAAGAGTGTCTGTGTTGTGTGTGTGGGGGGGTTAACTCAGAGAAATTCACAGTGTTTATGACATATTATATATATATATATATATGCAAAATATACATTAATAACCCCCCATGTTAATTTGTATCTCTCAATCTTCTGAATGAATAATATTTATAAACAATGTTACTTTGTATCTCTCTTTCTCTCCTCTGATCAATGTTTATAAACAATGTTACTTTGTATCTCTCTATCTCCTGTCTGATCAATGTTTATAAACAATGTTACTTTGTATCTCTCTATCTCCTGTCTGATCAATGTTTATAAACAATGTTACTTTGTATCTCTCTATCTTCTGTCTGATCAATGTTTATAAACAATGTTACTTTGTATCTCTCTATCTCCTGTCTGATCAATGTTTATAAACAATGTTACTTTGTATCTCTCTATCTCCCATCTGCTCAATGTTTATAAATAACATTACTTTGTATCTCTCTATCTCCTGTCTGATCAATGTACATTAGTAAACCCCCCCCCCCCCAAACCATTTACTGTATATTAAAGCAGAACTCCAACTAAACACAGCACTTACATGTGAGCGTTTTTCTGCTCTGATTCTGTTCAGCCAGTCCTGTGATTTACACATCATTAATAGGTAAAAGGGTGACACCACTATTCACTATAGCAGCTTAACAACCACTTCTATATCCTTTCTGCTTATTGGTCAATATATCCCCCTCCCTCCAGTTCACTGTCTGTACCTGAGGCATGGTCATAATGTTCAGGGATTGGCTAAATACCGTAGCCAAGCAGTACTTCCTCGTTTCTCACCTTGGTAAGAATGATGCCTGCCCCCCCCCCCCCCACTGCATGTGCGCAGATGTGCCGCAGGGCTCTGGGTCCCGATCAGCGTTGGGACAAGATCATCCAGTGCAAACTGTGCCCCCCCCCATTATGTGTGAGCCTATGAAGAGGAGAGAGAGCACAGCCCGCACCTCCTCCCGGCTCTCTCCTTGCTGCTTCCAGCGCTGGGCTGACAGAGGTAGTGATGTCACTGTCACTACTCCTGTCAGCCTTATAGTAGAAGGAACTTACGGCACCCCCTATCCCTACAATACATGCTGTGCCCTTGGCAGCCGTCCTTTCTGCCCACCTCTTGTCCTGGCCCTGGTTTTGAGTGACCCCTGCAGCACATCTGCGCATGCATGGATTTCCCAGTGTATGTGCAAAGATGGTCTAGTATGGAAATCCCGAGACTCTGCTGGCCCCATAATCTGCTGTGCTAGGACCCCGACTTGAAGGCCCGGGAGAGGCCTTTGGCACATCTGCACCTGTGCCATAGTGGTGGTGCCAGGAAGGGGGTCACCATTGTGACGCAAATGTCCCACTATACAGAAACAGTTTTCTTATTTACTTTTTTCTTATAGACTCCGCCTTATATCATTAAAAAGCAATTTTTGAGCTCCAGCCAATTACTTTGCCTAGGCAGAGGTGATGTCATCAGTCTGCTACAGGCAGGAGAAAGACCAGTGTGGGGGTGGGGTAGTGTATATACACCGGAGGGTACAGAGCGCTGGGAAATTGTTTAACAATAAATATTTCTGTTGATCCTACCAGCATAGGTGTACACCCTGAAGCTCAAACACACTCTTATAAATAAATGAAAGCAAACACTTAAAATGTAAATATGGACGGTGTCAGTAGAGCAGTGGACGGTGTCAGTAGAGCAGTGGACGGTGTCAGTAGAGCAGTGGACGGTGTCAGTAGAGCAGAGGACGGTGTCAGTAGAGCAGTGGACGGTGTCAGTAGGGCAGTGGACGGTGTCAGTAGAGCAGTGGACGGTGTCAGTAGGGCAGTGGACGGTGTCAGTAGAGCAGAGGACGGTGTCAGTAGGGCAGTGGACGGTGTCAGTAGAGCAGTGGACGGTGTCAGTAGAGCAGTGGACGGTGTCAGTAGAGCAGTGGACGGTGTCAGTAGGGCAGTGGACGGTGTCAGTAGAGCAGTGGACGGTGTCAGTAGGGCAGTGGACGGTGTCAGTAGAGCAGAGGACGGTGTCAGTAGGGCAGTGGACGGTGTCAGTAGAGCAGTGGACGGTGTCAGTAGGGCAGTGGACGGTGTCAGTAGGGCAGTGGACGCTGTCAGTAGGGCAGTGGACGCTGTCAGTAGAGCAGTGGACGGTGTCAGTAGAGCAGTGGACGGTGTCAGTAGGGCAGTGGACGGTGTCAGTAGAGCAGTGGACGGTGTCAGTAGAGCAGTGGACGGTGTCAGTAGGGCAGTGGACGGTGTCAGTAGAGCAGTGGACGGTGTCAGTAGGGCAGTGGACGGTGTCAGTAGAGCAGTGGACGGTGTCAGCAGAGCAGTTGATGGTGTCAGCAGAGCAGTGGATGGTGTCAGTAGAGCAGTGGATGGTGTCAGCAGAGCAGTGGATGGTGTCAGTAGAGCAGTGGACGGTGTCAGTAGAGCAGTGGACGGTGTCAGTAGAGCAGTGGACGGTGTCAGTAGGGCAGTGGACGTTGTCAGTAGAGCAGTGGACGGTGTCAGTAGGGCAGTGGATGGTGTCAGTAGAGCAGTGGGTGGTGTCAGTAGAGCAGTGGACGGTGTCAGTAGAGCAGAGGACGGTGTCAGTAGAGCAGTGGATGGTGTCAGTAGAGCAGTGGATGGTGTCAGCAGAGCAGTGGATGGTGTCAGTAGAGCAGTGGACGGTGTCAGTAGGACAGTGGATGGTGTCAGTAGAGCAGTGGATGGTGTCAGTAGGGCAGTGGATGGTGTCAGTAGGGCAGTGGACGGTGTCAGTAGAGCAGTGGACGGTGTCTGTACAGCAGTGGACGGTGTCAGTAGAGCAGTGGACGGTGTCAGTACAGCAGAGGACGGTGTCAGTACAGCAGAGGACGGTGTCAGTAGAGCAGTGGACGGTGTCAGTAGAGCAGTGGACGGTGTCAGTAGAGCAGTGGACGGTGTCAGTAGAACAGTGGACGGTGTCAGTAGGGCAGTGGACGGTGTCAGTAGAGCAGTGGGTGGTGTCAGTAGGGCAGTGGACGGTGTCAGTAGGGCAGTGGATGGTGTCAGTAGAGCAGAGGATGGTGTCAGTAGGGCAGTGGATGGTGTCAGTAGAGCAGAGGATGGTGTCAGTAGGGCAGTGGACGGTGTCAGTAGGGCAGTGGATGGTGCCAGTAGAGCAGAGGATGGTGTCAGTAGAGCAGTGGACGGTGTCAGCAGAGCAGTGGACGGTGTCAGTAGGGCAGTGGACGGTGTCAGTAGAGCAGAGGACGGTGTCAGTAGGGCAGTGGACGGTGTCAGTAGAGCAGAGGACGGTGTCAGTAGAGCAGTGGACGGTGTCAGTAGGGCAGTGGACGGTGTCAGTAGAGCAGTGGATGGTGTCAGTAGAGCAGAGGATGGTGTCAGTAGGGCAGTGGGCGGTGTCAGTAGAGCAGAGGACGGTGTCAGTAGGGCAGTGGATGGTGTCAGTAGAGCAGAGGATGGTGTCAGTAGGGCAGTGGACGGTGTCAGTAGGGCAGTGGATGGTGCCAGTAGAGCAGAGGATGGTGTCAGTAGAGCAGTGGACGGTGTCAGCAGAGCAGTGGACGGTGTCAGTAGGGCAGTGGACGGTGTCAGTAGGGCAGTGGACGGTGTCAGTAGGGCAGTGGATGGTGTCAGTAGAGCAGTGGACGGTGTCAGTAGGGCAGTGGATGGTGTCAGTAAGGCAGTGGACGGTGTCAGTAAGGCAGTGGATGGTGTCAGTAGGGCAGTGGATGGTGTCAGTAGAGCAGTGGACGGTGTCAGTGGGGCAGTGGATGGTGTCAGTAGGGCAGTGGATGGTGTCAGTAAGGCAGTGGACGGTGTCAGTAAGGCAGTGGATGGTGTCAGTAGGGCAGATCCACAGCTCTGCTCTCTCTCCTTCTGCAGGATGACCGGTCTTGTCTCCGCCCCCTCCCGTAGTTTTCTGCAGGCAGCCTGTAGTGGGTGGAGCTTCCTGGGTCCCTCCCACAGCTCTGCTCCCTCTCCTTGTGTAGGGTGACTGGTCTTGTCTCCGCCCCCTCCCATAGTTTTCTGTGGTGGGTGGGGCCTGCTGGGCCCCTCCCACAGCCTTGTGGTCTCTGCAGAGTGACTGGTCTTGCCTCTGCCCCCCTCCTGTAGTTTTTTTTAGTGGGTGGGTCCTGCTGGGCCCCTCCCACAGCCTTTTGGTCTCTGCAGAGTGACTGGTCTTGCCTCTGCCCCTCTACTGTAGTTTTCTGTAGTGGGTGGGTCCTGCTGGGCCCCTCCCACAGCTCTGCTCTCTGCACAGGCTATGCACAGCACAGTAATAAAATTTGCAACTACTTTTACAAGGCAATATCATGCTTTTGGTGCACAAAAAGTGGATTTATATCCTTTGGAGTTGCTGAGGAATAGATTGAAATTTAAAGGAAATCTGTTACTTAGGACCCATTCACACTTGTGTGACTTGTCATGCGACTTTGGACCCTAAAGTTGCATGACAAGTCGCAGTCCACATTTCCCAATGAATAGCGTTCATATCTGTGCAACGTAAAGCAGTTCCTGTACAACTTTGGTCCAACTTTCATGCAACTTAAGGGCCATGTAAACCCTCAAGGCGCATGAAAGTTGCACCTGCATGATATACATGCGACGTGTGTGCGACTTTGTAGAGCACAAACAGTCACATGGTTCAAAGCCAAAGTCGCACTCATCCAAAATCGCATCAATATTGCACCAAAGTCGCCTCGAGTCTCACTGTAAAGTCGCAATAGAAATCTCACGATTTTGAAGTCGCACGAGTGTGAATGGACTCTTAGTCCTGAATGAGCTCCGTACTTTGACACATTGTTAAAATATCATTAATTCCCCCCAGTCAGGCCGACACCCCCCCACCCCCGCCGCGCAGAGCTTTTCCAATGATTATTTTTCACTCAAGTGTCTTAATTCCAGATGTCAGATCTCTAAGTGTCTCTTCACCGCGCCGCTCGCCGGGGATCTGCGCTCCGGCAGGGGAACTCTCCGCTCGCTCCCTAATGATGTTTGGAGCCGGATAAGCCCCTGTTTTGTACGCTTTTCAAAATGTTGTTGTAGGGGAGGTCGGAGGTCACGCCGGGTGCTGCGCGGCGAACGCTGCAACAACACCGGGGCAAAGCTCCTGAGAACCTAAACCAACTGACACGGCCGCGGCAGCTGTGTTTGGTGACAAGGATCTGGAGATCCCAGTTTAAATAAACAGCAGGGGCCCCCCCCCCCCCGGCGAGGAGAGTGATGTGTGAAAGCTGGTGAGCGCTGCGCGCTGGGCGGTGCGGGCTAATGTTACCTCCATCACCTGGCCGCCTGAATAGCTTGGTGTCCCTGTTGCATTCTGGGAGTTTTTTTTTTTTTTCTGACACTTGCATGAATATGACATAGAGGAGGAGAAGGAGTGCAGAGCACAGCGGCGGCTGGCAGGGCCGGTGCTACCACTAGGCAAACCAAGCAGCCGCCTAGGGCGCCCGGCCACTGGTGTTCCTACTCTCTTCTCTCTGCAGCAAGCAACTGAGCTTCAGCATCAGCAGTTAGCCGCTGCTCTGTTCGCACATAGTGTCAGAGGTGCAGCGGCGGCGGAGAACTGTATCTGTGTCCCGACTCCCGAATGAATGGAAGCAAGCAAACATTCATTGATGGGCACTGGTGAGGCTGCATTTGATGGGCTCTGGTGAGCCTACATTGATGGGCTCTGGTAAAGCTGCATTTGATGGGCGCTGGTGTGGCTGCATTTGATGGGCGTTGGTGAGGCTGCATTAGATGGGCACTGGTGAGACTGCATTAGATGGGCACTGGTGAGGCTGCATTGATGGGCGCTGGTGAGGCTGCATTGATGGGCGCTGGTAAGGCTACATTGATGGGCACTGGTAAAGCTGCATTTGATGGGCTCTGGTGAGCCTACATTGATGGGCACTGGTAAAGCTGCATTTGATGGGCGCTGGTGAGGCTGCATTTGATGGGCGCTGGTGAGGCTGCATTAGATGGGCACTGGTGAGGCTGCATTAGATGGGCACTGGTGAGGCTGCATTGATGGGCGCTGGTGAGGCTGTATTGATGGGCGCTGGTGAGGCTGCATTTGATGGGCACTGGTGAAGTTGCATTGATGGGCGCTGGTGGGGCTGCATTGATGGGCGCTGGTGAGGCTGCATTTGATGGGCGCTGGGGAGGCTGCATTGATGGGCGCTGGTGAGGCTGCATTTGATGGGCTCTGGGGAGGCTGCATTTGATGGGCGCTGGTGAGGCTGCATTTGATGGGCGCTGGTGAGGCTGCATTTGATGGGCGCTGGTGGGGCTGAATTTGATGGGCTGTGGTGAGGCTGCATTTGATGGGTGCTTCATTAAAAAGGTGGGGTATATGTGGGCAGGGCAAAGGGGGTAGAGTCAGGCGTGGAGCCAAGGGGGGCGGCAAAATGAGGTTTTGCCTAGCATGTCAAAAATCCTTGCACCAGCCCTGGTGGCTGGTGGTCTATTCTTTGGGTGGGGGGGGCAGCAAACAAACCAACCAACCTCCCCCCTGTTCGTTTGGTTGGTCGACCGGTCAGTCAAACCCCCCAACAGCCACTTTGCTTGCCCGTCCGCCCATCAGCCCCACACTTACCCCATCCAGGCTGCCAGCCGCTTCGGCGGCTTCCCCCTGCGTCTCCTCCTCAGTGCTCCCCCCTGCTCCCGGCCAATATGGTCGCTTCTACTCTCGGCCAATCGAGTCTTAAGACCCGCTTCCTGATTGGCTAGGAGGAGAATCAGGGAGACAATGGCGTATGATGACAATGGCGTATAATGATTTGCTATTGTCACACAACTGGGTGGGCTCTAATCACGTGCTTCTAAAAAAAAACAGCCCCCCCTTGAAATCCATGCGTCCGGCGCCCTGTAGATTAAGGGCGAGGTGCATGGATTAGGGGGTCGGAGCCCCGTATGGTGTGGTTGTCACTGGCGGGGGGGGGGGGGGGGGGGTTGTGCTAGGGGTGGTGATTTTGGGGGGATTTGTGTTTGAAGGGGGGGAGGGAGGAAGAGGATTTGTGCTAGGAGGGGGAATTTGTGGGGTGGCGGGGATAGGAACTGTTCTAAGAGGGGACATTTGGAGGGGGGGGTGCTAGCAGTGGTCATTTAGGGGGATTTGTATTGGTAGGGGGGATGGGGTAGATGATTTGTGCTAGGAGGGGCAATGGGGGGGGTTGTGCTAGTAGAGGAGATATGGTAGAGGGGGAGGAGTTTTGTGCTAGGAGGGGGACTTTGTGGGGTGGCAGGGATAAGAAGTGTTCTAAAAGGGGACATTTCAGGGGGTGCTAGCAGTGGTGATTTAGGAGGGATTTGCGTTGGGAGGGGGGATAGGGGTAGAGGATTTGTGCTAGGAGGGGTGATGGGGGGGGTTGTTCTAGAAGAGGTGATATGGTAGAGGGGGTTGGAGATTTGTGCTAGGAGGGGACTTTTTTTTGGGGGGGGGATCTTTGCTAGTAGGGATGATTAGGAATTATTTGTGCATGGAGGGGGCATTTTTTTATTTATATATTTTTTGGGAGGGGGGTTGCGCTAGAAGAGGTGATATGATAGGGGGGGGGGGGATTTGTGCTAGGAGGGGGAATTTGTGGGATGGCAGGGATAAGAAGTGTTCTAAGAGGGGAGAGGGGGGTTTGCTAGCAGTGGTGATTTAGGGGGATTTGCGTTGGGAGGGGGTAGAGGATTTGTGCTAGGAGGGGTGATGGGGGGTGGTTGTTCCAGAAGAGGTGATATGGTAAAAGGAGTATGAGATTTGTGCTAGGAGGGGGCATTTTTTTTTTGGGGGGGGGGATCTGTGCTAGTAGGGATGATTGGGGATTATTTGTGCACGGAGGGGACATTTTTTTTATTTATATTTTTTTTTTGGGGGGGGGGGATCTGTGCTATTAGGGATGATTGGGGATTATTTGTGCACGGAGGGGACATTTTTTTTATTTATATTTTTTTTTGGGGGGGGGGGGATCTGTGCTAGTAGGGATGATTGGGGATTATTCGTGCACGGAGGGGACATTTTTTTTATTTGCAGAGAAGCAAGGGGGCAAAGAATAGACGCAGGGTGGTACACCTATTCTACAGCATGTATTAACAATGGGGGAGGGTGTGCAATTCTGGCTCCTTGCCCTGGGTGCTGGGTGACCCCGTCCCGATACTGGTAGGGGCACTTAGGGATCATCTCCTCGGCTTTCAGAGACAGGAAGTGAAGGGAAATCTCCCCAATAGGACACGGGGGGGGGGGGGGGATGAAGCCAAAATGTCAAGTTTTGGATTTTAGATACATTGGTAATTGGGATACAAATTGTGGAGTTCATCTTCAGTCGAGCCGCCCCCGAATCTTTTCCCGACAACAAGCGCCGCGCGTGTTTTCAGCACGCCATTCGCGTCAGTCGATCACATTTTCAGCCACCTGGTTCTAAGGGATATCGCATGTCTTGGTGGCCCCCCAGGGGGCCGATATCTGTGGGGGGAGGGGGGGACAGCGATGCATCCATCACCATTAGCAGACTTTGGTAAAACAGTTATCCAGCCTGTTGATGTCCCTGGAGGACTCTGGAAGCTTCCGTCTGAGCTCTTAGGATGTCGGCGCGATCGTTCTGCAGGAACAGCTGCTGATCCCATGTGATGATGTCATAGAAGGCGAAGAGTCAGCTCTGTTCAGGCTTAAAGCTGAACTCTGGCCAGATAAAAAAATGCAAATCAATGCAGCGCTGTGATCATTAATAATTACTATTTTTAAATATGAGCAATGTAAGCACCTGACTGTGACCTGGCATCAGCCTCTTGCAATCCCTGTGCAGTAGGGCTGCAATGTGGAAGGAAGAAGCAGCACAAAGAAGCCCATCAGTTCATGTGCTGACAAGGAGCATGCTGATAGGAGGAGACCTAGACTGGGGACCGGTCCAGGGTTACCAGGGCTCAGAGGAACTGGGTTGAATGATGCTGGCTATCAAACTGAGGACATCTAGTGGCAGAAAAAAAGTACTGCAGGGGCAATGTCTGTGTAAGGTGTGCTGAATGACCACTTGTAGTCTCCCTCGGTTTACATTAGGCTGGCATTAGACACAGGGAGATGAGGGGCTGACCCATTACCTGTGAATCATACATGTTGTATTGCTGTGTGCAGAGTGTGCATGCTAAACTTGTTCTGTTCTGTTCCCTGGGTAGAGCACTCACCTCTCCCGGGATCCAGCATAGGGTCTTCTCTCTGGCGTGTGCCAGCCAACACTTCTGGGTTTCACTGACACCATGTCCAATCAGGTAACAGCTCTAATCAGTGCCAATGCCAATCAAGAGACAGATCTTCTGATTGACACTAGCTTATAGGGTGAAGTAACACACAGCTTGGAGTCCGTGAAACGCGTTGCTACACACACCCTAAGGCCCCATTCTGCACTTTCTTACCTCTGTCCTTCATGCTTGTCTCCTGCCCTGTGTACCCCCTGCTTCCAGTGTGTTCCTCTATGCCTTCCCTGCCATTGTTCACTGCCGACTTGTGCCTCAGTGTTCATGTGCCCAGTGTGCCACCTCATCTTCAAGTGTTATTTTGTGTCCCCAGTGTGCCCCTGTGCACTCTTGTGTCTCCAGTGTGTCCCTGTGCACTCTTGTGTCTCCAGTGTGTCCCTGTGCACTCTTGTGTCTCCAGTGTGTCCCTGTGCACTCTTGTGTCTCCAGTGGGCCCCTGTGCACTCTTGTGTCTCCAGTGCGCCCCTGTGCACGCTTGTGTCTCCAGCACGCCCCTGTGCACTCTTGTGTCTCCAGCGCGCCCCTGTGCACTCTTGTGTCTCCAGTGCGCCCCTGTGCACTCTTGTGTCTCCAGTGCGCCCCTGTGCACTCTCGTGTTTCCAGTGCGCTCCTGTGCACTCTACTGTCTTCACTGTGCCCCTGTGCACTCTAGTGTCTCCAGTGCGCCCCTGTGCACTCTAGTATCTCTATTGTGTCCCTGTGCACTCTTGTGTCTCCAGTGTGCCCCTGTGCACTCTTGTGTCTCCAGTGTGTCCCTGTGCACTCTTGTGTCTCCAGTGGGCCCCTGTGCACTCTTGTGTCTCCAGTGCGCCCCTGTGCACGCTTGTGTCTCCAGCGCACCCCTGTGCACTCTTGTGTCTCCAGCACGCCCCTGTGCACTCTTGTGTCTCCAGCGCGCCCCTCTGCACTCTTGTGTCTCCAGTGTGCCCCTGTGCACTCTCGTGTTTCCAGTGCGCTCCTGTGCAGTCTCGTGTCTCCAGTGCGCCCCTGTGCTCTCTAGTGTCTCCACTGTGCCCCTGTGCACTCTTGTGTCACCAGTGTGCTCCTGTGCACTCTACTGTCTTCACTGTGCCCCTGTGCACTCTAGTGTCCCCAGTGCGCCCCTGTGCACTCTAGTATCTCTATTGTGTCCCTGTGCACTCTTGTGTCTCCAGTGTGCCCCTGTGCACTCTTGTGTCTCCATTGTGCCCCTGTGCACTCTAGTGTCCCCACCGTGCCCCTGTGCACTCTTGTGTCTCCAGTGTGCCCCTGTGCACTCTAGTATCCTCAGTGCACCCTTGTGCTTCCAGTACACTCTAGTGTCCCCAGTACAGTGTGCCCCTGTGCACTCTTGTGTCGCCAGTGTGCACTCTAGAGTTTCTATTGTGCCCCTGTGCACTCTTGTGTCTCCAGTGTGCCTCTGTGTACTCTTGTGTCTCCAGTGTGCCTCTGTGCACTCTTGTGTCTCCAGTGTGCCCCTGTGCACTCTTGCGTCTCCAATGTGCCCCTGTGCACTCTTGTGTCTCCAATGTGCCCCTGTGCACTCTTGTATCCCCAGGGCACCCTTGTGCTTCCAGTACACTCTAGTGTCCCCACTGTGCCCCTGTGCACTCTAGTGTCTCCACTGTGCCCCTGCGCACCCTAGTGTCCCCAGTGTGCCCTTGTGCCTTCTAGTATCCCCAGTACATCATTGTGCTTCCAGTAGACGCTATTGTCGCCAGTGTGCCCTTATGCGCTCTAGTTTCTGCAGTGAGTCTCTGTGCACTCTAGCATCCCCAGTGCACCCCTGTGCTTTCTACTGTCTCCAGTGCACTCCTGTGCACTCTACTGTCTCCAGTGCGCCCTTGTGCACTTTAGTGTCCCCAGTGCACCCCTGTGCACTCTAGTGTCTACAGTGTGCCCTTGTGCACTCTTGTGTCTCCAGTGTGTGCCTGTGCAGTCTTGTGTCTCCAGTGTGCCCCTGTGCACTCTAGTATCCCCGGTGCACCCATGTGCTTCCAGTACACTCCAGTGTCTCCACTGTGCCCCTGTGCACTCTTGTGTCCCCAGTGCACCCCCGTGCACTCTAGTGTCTACAGTGTGCCCCTGTGCACTCTAGTGTCTCTAGTGTGCCCCTGTGCACTCTAGTATCCCCAGTACACCCTTGTGCTTCCAGTACACTCTATTGTCCCCAGTGCACCCCTGTGCACTCTAGTGTCTCCAGGGTGCTTCTGTGCACTCTTGTGTCTCGAATGTGCCTCTTTTCACTCTAGTGTCTCCAGTATGCTCCTGTGCACTCTAGTGTCTCTAGTAAGTCTCTGTGCACTCTACGGTCCCCAGTACGCCGCCTGTGCCTCCAGTACACTCTATTGTCCCCAGTGCACCCTTATGCACTCTAGTGTCTGCAGTGAGTCTCTGTGCATTCTAGTGTCTCCAGTGCACCCCTGTGCACTCTAGTGTCTCCAGGGTGCTTCTGTGCACTCTCGTGTCTTGAATGTGCCTCTGTTCACTCTAGTGTCTCCAGTATGCTCCTGTGCACTCTAGTGTCTCTAGTAAGTCTCTGTGCACTCTACTGTCCCCAGTACGCTCCCTGTGCCTCCAGTACACTCTATTGTCCCCAGTGCGCCCTTATGCACTCTAGTGTCTGCAGTGAGTCTCTGTGCATTCTGGTGTTCCCCGTGCACCCCTGTGCACTCTAGTGTCTCCAGTGCGCCCCAAATGTGCCCCTGTGCTTCCCATGTCATCTAGTTTGCTCCTGTATCTCAGTTGCACTGTGTCCCCAAGTGCACCCCAGTGAGTACGCCCCATGTTTCCAAGTGCACCACAGTGAGCGTGCCCCATATCTTCACGTGCACCCCAGTGAATGTACCCCATGTCTCCAAGTGCACCTTAGTGAGTGTGCCCCATATCTTTAACTGTGCCACTGTGAGTGACCCTGTGCCCTCCATGAACCCTGTACACCTCTGTGACATCTGTGTCCCCATGCAGCCTCCGGTACACCTCTGCAATCACATGGACTGTCCATCTCTCAGTGGATAAAGATCCCTGTCTATGACAGCTAGCTTCAAAAGTCCAGCCTTAGTTGGCAGATGATCTCATATTTATGACAGCAGCAGATATATTCCAGTCTACTGCTCATGGTTTGGGGTGGAGGGAGAGTCAAAAAGAGAGAACACAGAGCCTGCTCCTACCCCCTCCCCTTCCATTCACTAAATATGAACACTTTTGGCCATCCAGACATTCATGTTTAGAAATGATAGTAAATTTGGGCATTTGGATCATCATTACATAACTGACCATCCTGGCTTGTCTGTGGCCACTTTATAGTTTATATATCTAAATCCAAGAGGTTTGTTAGTTTTGGAGTAGAAAAGGGTTGAATGCCTTGTCAGGTTTAAATTGCTGTCTGTGTTATGGGAAATTCAGAATTTTGAAAAAAAAGTTTGGCAACTAAGGCCTCATGCACACCGACGTTCTTGAGTCTTTCAGAATAAAATTTCCTGTACCAGGGGGGAGCAGCGCATAGCCGCCCATACAAGTAAATGGCTGTATGTGGCTAAATACACTTCCATTTTCATTACCTACTTTAGTTTATATCCAGTGATAACATCACTGGGTCTCTGTGCTTATCTATCCTTTGCAGGCAGATCATGGCTGGTGGGAGGGGCCGGCAGGGTGCTGTACATAGCTTTCTGAAAACATCACAAAACTACCAATCAGGTTTTGCATACTGTGTTCATTTTTTGTAGTTCATGTGACTAGTGGCATGGTAGGGGGTGTGTCCTTTGCCAGCATACTTTGTGCTCAAAGGTATCTCTCTTCTTATTTTCAGAAAGTTGGGAGGTATGCTACTCCATTTTTGTAAGGATCTCCACCACAATTCATGCATTGATGCTAACTGTTTTCCAGATTTGCCACGGCAGTCCCACATTTTGGTCCTCTGTCTAGGCAGAGACCACCCCAGCCCTGCTGGTGTACCACGCTTAAGCAATGGCAACACAACCCAAGGCATAAAGCAACCTGAGCTACCACAAGGTGTAAAGCTCACCTTACTCATTCTCTAAGTCCAGTTGTAAGTGGAACGGGTCAGAAGAGAAGGTCCGAGGTGGGTCTTCATGTTGGTTGTGTAGAACAGAAGCTTTGCAGGCATTGGATTTTACCAGTGCATGCAGTTGACTTCTTTTCTTTGGACTTACTGAAAGTGTGGGATAAGTACAAACCCCTGCTTGTCATTTACACCTGGATGGCCAAAGGAGTGACTCCCCATATAGACTTGGGAACATTCCTATATTGAGATACCATTCTAAAGAAAAGGCAACGCAACCCAAAGCACACTGTGCCTTCTAGTAAGTCAACCTTACTCATACCCTATGATTAAGCCCAGTTAAAAGTAAAATGCGTCAGAAGAGAAGGTCCCAGATGGGTCTTCCTATATTGGGGTGCCGTTCTAAAGAAAGGGCAACGCAACCCAAAGCACAATGTGCCCTCTAGTAAGTCAACCTCACTCATAAACCCTATGATTAAGCCCAGTTGAAAGTAAAATGGGTCAAAAGAGAAGGTCCCAGATGGGTCTTCCTATATTGGGGTACCATTCTAAAGAAAGGGCAATGCAACCCAAAGCACAATGTGCCCTCTAGTAAGTCAACCTTACTCATAAACCCTATGATTAAGCCCAGTTGAAAGTAAAATGGGTCAGAAGAGAAGGTCCCAGATGGGTATTCCTATATTGGGGTACCGTTCTAAAGAAAGGGCAACGCAACCCAAAGCACAATGTGCCCTCTAGTAAGTCAACCTCACTCATAAACCCTATGATTAAGCCCAGTTGAAAGTAAAATGGGTCAGAAGAGAAGGTCCCAGGTGGGTCTTCCTATATTGGGGTGCCGTTCTAAAGAAAGGGCAATGCAACCCAAAGCACAATGTGCCCTCTAGTAAGTCAACCTCACTCATAAACCCTATGATTAAGCCCAGTTGAAAGTAAAATGGGTCAGAAGAGAAGGTCCCAGATGGGTCTTCCTATATTGGGGTATCGTTCTAAAGAAAGGGCAATGCAAACCAAAGCACAATGTGCCCTCTAGTAAGCCAACCTTAACCTTACTCATACCCGATGATTAAGCCCAGTTGAAAGTAAAATAGGTCAGAAGAGAAGGTCCCAGATGGGTCTTCATGTTGCTTGTGTGGAACAATAAAGCTTTACAAGCATTTAATTTTATCAATGCTTGCTGCCGGCGTCTTATTTTTTTTTTCTTGGACTTACTGATAATAAGGACAAACATCTGTTTTAGCATTTGCACCCAGTCAACCATAGGATTGACTCCCCATATGGACTTTGTAGTCTTCGTGTGTCAGGGTGCCATTTTAAAGAAAGGGCAAGCAACACCAAAAATGGTCTACATTACCACAATGTACAGGTGTGAAGCCAGCCTTACTCGTACTCTGTGCTTAATCGCAATTGTAAGTGAAACAAAGTCAGAAGAGAAGGTCCTAGGTAGGCCTTCGTGTTGGTTGTGCAGAATAAAGTTTTACAGGCATTGGATTTTACCAACGCTTGACGTCTTTTCTTTGGACTTACTGATAGTGTGGGGTAAAGACGAACCCCCGTTTGTTGTTTACACCTGGATAGCCAAAGGAGTGACTCCCCATATGGACTTGGGAACATTCCTATATTGGAGTACCATTCTAAAGAAATGGCAACAGAAAAGTGCCCTGCGTTACCTCAATGCACAGGGGTAAAGCCAAGCTCACTCATACAAATAAAAAAGTCACTTCTATTTGTTGCAAGACAAAAAAAATTAGAACAAACTGTAGGTAGATGCATCAATTTTCTCTACTGCAGGTGGCGCTCTTCCGCAGTGGCACTGTTGTTGGAGAGCAAGTCAAGAGGAACAGGTTTCCCCTACGGTTTCCTGGGTCACTGGGGAAGCTATCTTATTGGATGCTGCCACCCCATATGACTCTGGTGGCCATCTTGGGTCAGCCAGAGCCTATTTAAAGCCCTGGCTCCCAGGTTTGGTGCACATTTTGTGAGTTGGCAAAGTAAGGACAGGTAACCCATCTGTTAAGGACCGTTCTAGTGGTAGGGGAAGGTTCCTGACAAGGAGGGAAAGCGCAGGGTCGCTGCTCTTCTGGACATCTTCTCGAATTGGCATGAGACAGCCCAGCCGCATTTTACCCCTCCCTACAGCTGCTGTCAGTTCGGTTGGAACCTTGCTGGAAACCGTAAGTATACCCGGCTAGGCAAGTCTTTCCACCGGGTTTGTTGTGAACTGTTGCTGCATTACTTCAATACACGTTTTATGTGGCACCTGACTGTGTGAATTATTGCCTCCGCACCCCACCTACAAACCGCAAAAGGAAACGTAACGCCATGTCCGTGCCCTCTAGATGTGGTGCAGCAGCTCGGGCCTTGGCTCTCCTGGGTGAGGACGCTCTGACATTTTTCTGTAGGTCTTTGGCGCCCGCTCTGCTCTGTTCTTTCATCCCCAACCCGATAATGAAAAGCTTTTGTTGGAAATAGTTGAACTGGTTAAAAAACAAAAGGCGCTCCGGGGTTCTTCCCACCTAGCAGGCCCTTTGAAAACGGTATGTTTCCCATTAAGCTGCGGCCAGCATGGAAGTGACAACTGGTTCCCAGAAGGGGGCTCAGATGTCCAATAATATTCCATAACGCTCTCCATTATCCCGAAGCAGCTGCCACCCCGGGCTCAGGAGATAGCACAGTTCCCATCCTACACAGTGGACCCCTCACCCCCTCAGCTGGGGGCACCTCATGTAATCACCAGAGTTTGCCCCCCCCCCTGATTAATGGGGGGAAGACGCTCATTAGGGGACAGGATACAGATATTTTCTTTTTTTTTTTTTTACCCCTTCCCTTTGGCAAGATTTCAGATCTCGGCCTCTTCAATGAGCCTGATGTGACGGCTGCCAGACAGATGTTCTCAGATGGGGGGGGGGCTCCGCCTGAAGCCCCTCCAGCGTTACAGGATGGAAGAGACACAGAGAAGTGCGGCTATTGTGTTTTGATGTCTTCCATTATTAATGCATCAGCTGTTCCCATAGGCAGAGTTACTGACGGTCTACAGGCTGTTGATGACAACGCCTACAATGTTAGCTCTGTGGAAGTTGTCCAAATAAGCCAGAGCATCCCCCCCCCCAAATTAACCCCGTATGTGCTGGGGCACATTGAAGAGTTATAAGTTAAAGCTGAACTCCGATATAAGCAAATGCTTGACTACAAGGGCGTGTCATTTTATTTAAATCTTGGTGTGCCAACATTAGCATATAAGCACTTAATATTGTCATTGTTAGTAAAACATAGAACACATCTTTTTCTTTATCAGATCTGTGTAATAAAGACCGCTCACCGCTGCTCTCTTACATTGTGCAGGGTGACTGGTCCAGTCTCCGCCCCCTCCTGTAGTGGGTGGAGCCTCTTGGGGCTCTCCCTTAGCTCTGCTCTCCTTCCCTGTGCAGGGTGACTGGTCCGGTCTACGCCCCCTCCTGTAGTGGGTGGAGCCTCTTGGGGCTCTCCCACAGCTCTGCTCTCCTTCCTTGTGCAGGGTGACTGGTCCGGTCTCCGCCCCCTCCTGTAGTGGGTGGAGCCTCTTGGGGCTCTCCCACAGCTCTGCTCTCTTTCCTTGTGCAGGGTGACTAGTCTTAACTCCACCCCCCTCCTGTAATTTTCTATTGTAGGTGGAGCCTGTTTGGCCCCCTCCCACAGCTCTGCTCTCTTTCCTTGTGCAGCATGACAAGTCTTGTCTCCATCCCCTCCTGTAGTTTTCTGCAGGCAGCCTGTAGTGGGTGTAGGGTTGCCACCTGTCCAGGATTCACCCTCACAGTCGGGGTTTTGAATCAAGTGTCTGGGTTTCAGTCTGCCTGAAACCCGGACACATTATTTAGACTGGGCTGTGGCTCCCCAAGTATTTCACATAATCACACATAGTGGCGTAACGTGGGGGGTGCGGAGGGGGCCGTGGCCCCGGGCGCAAAATTTAGGCGGGGCGCAGTCACTGCCTTGCCCCAGGTGCTAACAACCCACGCTATGCCACTGGTCACACACAAATCTGTTGCTGTCTGGGAGGTACGTGCAGCTGTCTGGGGGCAGGTTTGGCATCACTGGGGGCAAGGGGTGATGATGTCAGCATGAGCAGTTTGGCCACACCCACTGTTCGCTGCAGCGTGCATAGTTACTTCTCTCCTTGGGGCACCCAAAGTTGTCCCAGGTCTTTTATAATTCTATAGCGTATACTACGGAAAATAAAAATTGGTCCTGTGCCACTAAAGTGTTCGGGTTTGGCTTGAAGAAAAGGTGGAAACTCAAAGTGGGTGGAGGTTGCTGGGGTGGGCCCTCCCTCCCACAGCTTTACTCTTTGTCAGTGTTGGCTGGTGCTCCATTTTGGGGGGGGGGCGGCAAACAAACCACCCAGCAACCCCCCCGGCAGTTAGTCAGTCCACGCCACCCCCCCCCCGCTCGCTCGTCCGTCCGTCAGTCCACAGCCCTGCCCCGCACTTACCCCATCTAGGTCGCAGGCATCATCTCCTCCTTGGCGGCTTCCTCCTCGGCTGCGAAAATACGGTGGCTTCCCCTCTCGGCCAATCGGGTTTCAGGACCCGCTACCTCATTGGCCGGGAGGAGAATCAGGAAGACAATAGCGAATATTCCTTCGCTATTGCCCCACAAGTGGGTGAGCATGGGGTGCAGTGCTCTGCGCCCCAAGCGCGCCCTTTTTGAAGCCAATTAGAGCCTCCAACAACAAGTTTGTGTTGTCTCATTTGGTGGTCGGCTTGTGATGTGTGGTTGGGTGGACCTTTTGTTCTATCTGGTTGGGTGGATAGTTTGTGTTGTCTGGTTGGGTGAATAGTTTGTGTTGTCCGGTTGGGTGGACAGTTTGTGTTGTCTGGTTGGGTGGACAGTTTGTGTTGTCTGGTTGGGTGGATAGTTTGTGTTGTCTGGTTGGGTGGACAGTTTGTGTTGTCCGGTTGGGTGGACAGTTTGTGTTGTCCGGTTGGGTGGACAGTTTGTGTTGTCTGGTTGGGTGGACAGTTTGTGTTGTCTGGTTGGGTAGACAGTTTGTGTTGTCTGCTTGGGTGGATAGTTTGTGTTGTCTGGTTGGGTGGACAGTTTGTGTTGTCTGGTTGGGTGGACAGTTTGTGTTGTCTGGTTGGGTAGACAGTTTGTGTTGTCTGCTTGGGTGGATAGTTTGTGTTGTCTGGTTGGGTGGACAGTTTATGTTGTCTGTTAGGTGGACAGTTTATGTTGTCTGTTAGGTGGACAGTTTGTGTTTGGTTGCTTGAATGGCTTGTTTTGTCTGGTCGCTTGAATGGCTTGTGTTGTCTGGTTGAATAGACAGTCTGTGTTGTCTGGTTGGGTGGACGGCTTGTCTTTCTCCAGTAATCGCCATCATGTTTCCATCCTCCAGGGTAAACACCTTGTGTAATCTTTTAATGATCAGCAGAGTGGTGACACCTTTGAGCTAGGAGGGACATGGGCCCAGCAGTAAAGTTCTCGTGCAACTGTCAGCAAACATGCCTATTAGGAAGGAGAATGGTCCTCAATATTTATGATGGAGGCCAGGAAATCCCTCCACATTCCTCCGGCTTGTCCTCCTGGCAGGTTCTTTGATGAGCACCTTCAAAGGCCATGGAGGGGAAGGGGAGGAATGCACCTGAGGGGGGGGGGGCTTTGTGTCTACATGGTGCTATGTAATAGAGAGGTGTGAAGAATCCCTCCCTGAGGTCAAACTGGAAGAGACTCTACTTAGGAAACAGAAAACGGATGGTGGGGGGAGGCATTTATAGACCTAAACATGTTCCTAAACCCATAAAAAGCTGAATATCCATTTTACTGCTCATCGTCTTCTGTTTCCTTTATTATTTACAGAGAGATTGGGGGTGGAGACAATCGACACCATGACTGATTGTAAACCAACCATTACTCAATTCCGGGACACTTATTACTCTCTGTAAGATCTGTTTACACAAAACTAGGAAAAGAATGCCCCACCCCCCACAGTCACACACTATTATTATTATACATTTATATAGCTCTGACATATACTGCAGCCCTGTGCAGGGAACACTGAGCCAGTCACATCAGTCTCTGTACCATAGGAGCTTACACTCTAATGTAGCCCCACAGTCACACACTATTAATATTATACATTTATATAGCTCTGACATATACCACAGCGCTGTTCAGTGAACACTGAATCAGTCACATCAGTCTCTGTACCAGAGGAGCTTACACTCTAATACATTTATCTGAACCTAGAGATCGGTTCAGATGTCAGTTTTATATTGTCAAACAAGAGTTGACAGCTGACACATTTCAGGGATTATACACCTATTCCTCTTCATTGGAGCTGCAATGTAACAGACACATTATGTAGAGCAATTGTATTATTTACAGAAATGTATCAATATCTACATTCTAAAAAAATGATTAAAATACAATAAATCCTCCCTCCGCCCTCCCGAAACAATGACCAGTCCGTATGTTTGTTTTGAATTTTATTGAGGGACTTTGAACTTGGATAGGTTAAGGGAAATTATGGGATGCCCAGAATCAATAGTATAATCAATTGGATAATCAGTTGGAACCTCTATTTACTCTTCTAGAGCTCCAGCCTCCTCCAGCACAACACTTATTTGCAGACTGTTTCTCTCTCTCTTGTACAGTTCTTGGTTCCAGGTACACCTAGCACATGGTAGGCCCAACTATGACTCTGTCAGGCCTTATCAACTGCCATTTGCAGGCGGGGACTGCGGGCCCCTTTATTGTAGCAACAAATAGTGAAAGAAAAGTATTTTAGTGCTAGCTGTCCTTTGGTGGACTACTGCTCCCAGTAAGTCCTCTTCAGGCCCTGCCAGCCCTCCTGACTGCAGCTGCCTGACTCCACTGCCCATGACATTACAGTCTCTCCTGCTGGCTCTACATTCTCTCAGATTGCACACTCCCAGTCCGCTCTGGCATGCTTCCCCAGCTTTCCCAACTGTGCCTGTCACTTATCAGCCCTCCTGGCTGCACTCCGGTGGATCCCTCCTTGAGACTTGCCCGGCAACACTAGCTCCTGTTGTCCTCCTCGGTCCCTCTCTGTGTCTCCTGTCCAGATCCTTCTTTGTTTCTCAGAAAGGCTCCAACTTGCACCCGAACCCCACAGGCCCAAAGTCACCCCCCCCCCCAGACTGGGGAGTGCCTCAAAGGCCCTGACAACATAGTGCTCCTCGCCTCCATCAATGCGTTTTCCCCCCACCTCCATCAATGAGCCTCCCCCCTACCTCCAGCAATGAGCCTTCCCTCCCACCTCCATCAATGAATCTTCCCTCCCCACCTCCATCAATGAGCTTCCCTTCCTCCACCTCCATCAATGAGCCTTCCTCCCACCTCCATCAATGAGCCTTCCCCCCACATCCATCAATGAGCCTTCCCCCCACCTCCATCAATGAGCCTTCCTCCCACCTCCATCAATGAGCCTTCCCCCCACCTCCATCAATGAGCCTTCCCCCCACCTCCATCAATGAGCCTTCCCCCCACCTCCATCAATGAGCCTTCCCTCCCCACCTCCATCAATGAGCCTTCCCTCCCCACCTCCATCAAGGTGCCTTCCCTCCCCACCTCCATCAATGAGCGTTACCTCCCCAAACCTCCATTAACGAGCTTCCCTTCCCCCATCTCTATCAATGAACCTTCCCTCCCCCACCTCCATCAATGAGCTTTCTCTCCCCATTCCCATCAACGAGCCTTCCCTCCTCACCTCCATCAATGCGTTTTCCCTCCACCTCTATCAATGAGCCTCCCCCCCACCTCCAGCAGGCTCTCCCGTGTAGCCCGTCCACTCTCCAGTGCTGCCCGTTCTGCCCGCCCGTGGCCCAGCTGCAGAGAGGTTGGGGACACCTGCAGAGACTCGGGGCTATGGGCCCCAGATTCTGGGGGAAAAGCCCCAGTAGCCACCCCCTAGCAACGCCAATGCTCCCAGCCCACACAGATCAAAACAAGCTTGCAGCTAGGCCTGATTAAATTTACCTGCACTCACAAAAATCCTACTTCTAGCACCTATCTAAAGTAGAGGGTGCTACAGTATGTAATGAAAATGAAAAGTTTTTTTCTTAAAATGTCATTAGCATGTTGATTGGGGGGGGGGGGTAACCAGGTGAAGGAGAAATATAAGCAAAGGGCATTTGACAGGCGGTGATGAGGCGTTATATCACTTCTGCACCACCTCATTTAACTCTGTAATACCCCATAACGACATGTATTGCAACATGGCCTCATTGAACTCAATGGGTGATTTTGACAAGTGCTGCTGCTTGCTGCAAGTTAGGGGCTCATTGATGGAGGTGGGGAGGGAGGGCTCATCGGTGGAGGGAGGCTCATCGGTGGAGGTGGGGGGGAGGCTCATTGGTGGAGGTGGGGGGAAGGCTCATTGGTGGAGGTGGGGGGAAGGCTCATTGGTGGATGTGGGGGAGGGAAGGCTCATTGATGAAGGTGGGGAGGGAAGGCTCATTGAGGGAGGTGGGGATGAGGCTCATTGATGGAGGTGGGGGTGAGGCTCATTGATGGGGGTGGGGGGATGGCTCATTGATGGAGTTGGGGAGGGAAGGCTCATTGATGGAGGTGGGGTTGAGGCTCAATAATGGAGGTAGGGAGGGAAGGCTCATTGATGGAGGTAGGGAGGGAAAGCTCATTAAAGGAGGTGGGGATGGAAGGCTCATTGATGGAGGTGGGGGAGGGAAAGATCATTGATGGAGGTGGGGGGAAAGGCTCATTGATGGAGGTGGGGAGGGAAGGCTCATTGATGGAGGTGGGGAGGGAAGGCTCATTGATGGAGGTGGGGAGGGAAGGCTCATTGATGGAGGTGGGGAGGGAAGGCTCATTGATGAAGGTGGGGAGGGAAGGCTCATTGAGGGAGGTGGGGATGAGGCTCATTGATGGAGGTGGGGGTGAGGCTCATTGATGGGGGTGGGGGGGAAGCTCATTGATGGAGTTGGGGAGGGAAGGCTCATTGATGGAGGTGGGGTTGAGGCTCAATGATGGAGGTAGGGAGGGAAGGCTCATTGATGGAGGTAGGGAGGGATAGCTCATTAAAGGAGGTGGGGATGGAAGGCTCATTGATGGAGGTGGGGGAGGGAAAGATCGTTGATTGAGATGGGGGGAAAGGCTCATTGATGGAGGTGGGGAGGGAAGGCTCATTGATGGAGGTGGGGAGGGAAGGCTCATTGATGGAGGTGGGGAGGGAAGGCTCATTGTTGGAGGTAGGGAGGGACGGCTCATTGATAGAGGTGGGGAGGGAAGGCTCATTGATGGAGGTGGGGAGGGAAGGCTCATTGATGGAGGTGGGGAGGGAAGGCTCATTGATGGAGGTGGGGAGGGAAGGCTCATTGATAGAGGTGTGGAAGGAAGGCTCAATGATGGAGGTGGGGTGGGAAGTCTCATTGATGGAGGTCGGGAGGGAAGGCTCATTGATGGAGTTGGGGAGGGAAAGCTCATTGCTAGAGGTGGGAGGGAGGCTCATTGATAGAGGTAGAGGGAAAATGCATTGATGAAGGTGAGGAGGGAAGGCTTATTGATGGAAATAGGGAGAGAAGGCTCATTGATGGAGGTGGGGGAGGGAAGGTTAATTGATAGAGATAGTGGAAGGGAAGCTCATTAATGGAGGTTTGGGGAGTGAAGGCTCATTGATGGAGGTGGGGAGGGAAGGCTCATTGATCGAGGTGGGGAGGGAAGGCTCATTGATGGAGGTGGGGAGGGAAGGATCATTGAAGGAGGTTGGGAGGGAAAGCTCATTGATGGAGGTGGGGGGAGGCTCATTGATGAAGGTGGGGGAAGGGAAGATCATTGATGGAGGTAGGGAGGGAAAGCTCATTGCTGGAGGTGGGGGGGGGGGTTAATTGATGGAGGTGAGGAGGGAAGGCTTATTGATGGAGATGGGGAGAGAAGGCTCATTGATGGAGGTGGGGAAGGGAAGGTTTGTTGAGGGTGGTGGGGAGGGAAGGCTCATTGATGGAGGTGGGGAGGGAAGGCTCATTGATGTAGGTGGGGAGGGAAGGCTCACTGATGGAGGTAGGGAGTGACAGCTCATTGATGGAGGTAGGGAGGGACGGCTCATTGATGGAGGTAGGGAGGGACGGCTCATTGATGGAGGTAGGGAGGAATGGCTCATTGATAGAGGTAGGGAGGGAAGGCTCATTGATGGAGGTGGGGAGAGAAGGCTCATTGATGGAGGTGGGGAGGGACGGCTCATTGATGGAGGTAGGGAGGGAAGGCTCATTGAAGGAGGTGGGGAGGGAAGGCTCATTGAAGGAGGTGGGGAGGGAAGGCTCATTGAAGGAGGTGGGGAGGGAAGGCTCATTGATGGAGGTGGGGAGAGAAGGCTCATTGATGGAGGTGGGTGGGAAGTCTCATTTATGTAGTTCGGGAGGGAAGGCTCATTGATGGAGGTGGGGAGGGAAAGCTCATTGCTGGAGGTGGGGTGGGAAGTCTCATTGATGGAGGTCGGGAGGGAAGGCTCATTGATGGAGGTGGGGAAGGAAAGCTCATTGCTGGAGGTGGGAGGGAGGCTCATTGATAGAGGTGGGGGGAAAATGCATTGATGAAGGTGAGGAGGGTAGGCTCATTGATGGAGGTGGGGGAGGGAAGGTTCATTGATAGAGATAGTGGAAGGGAAGCTCATTAATGGAGGTTTGGGGAGGGAAGGCTCATTGATGGAGGTTCGTTGAGGGTGGTGGGGAGAGAAGGCTCCTTGATGGAGGTGAGAAGGGAAGGCTCATTGATGGAGGTGGGGAGGGAAGGCTCATTGATAGAGGTGGGGGGGAGGCTCATTGATGGAGGTGGAGGATGGAAGGCTCATTGATGGAGGTGGAGGATGGAAGGCTCATTGATGGAGGTGGGGAAGGAAGGCTCATTGTTGGAGGTGGGGGAGGGAAGGCTCAGTGATGGAGGTGGGGGAGGGGAAGCTCATTGATGGAGGTGGGGAGGGAAGGCTTCCCTGAGCCACTGATTCCTGTGTAAATGACACTGGCAGTGAAGGTGATAACCACTAGGTGGCAGTGTAGGGGTTAAGTGTGTCCTAGGGGTGTGTTTCTAACTGTGGGGGGGCGTGGCTGTGTGTGACACGTCACTGATCTCTGCTCCTGATGACAGGGAGCAGAGATCAGTGACACTGTCACTAGGCAGAACGGGGAGATGCTTGGGAGATGCTTGTTTACATTAGCATCTCCCCGTGAGGCGATCCGCGGGACCTGCAACCCGACTCACGGAGTTTGCCGCGGGCGCGTGCGCGCTGGCCGCCTCTTAAAGGGGAACGTACAGGTTCGTGATTTTGCCTGTACGAGCTCTTCTGCCGACGCATATCGTCGTGAGGCGGTCGGCAAGCGGTTAAATGTAACCACATTGCTACACTTAGAGGCGCCTCTCTTCTCTTTTATACTCTGGAGCTCCTGCTTGATTTTGCTTCTAATCCCCTTGTGGAGGCTTCCATTTGTGGATGGACATTTAATTGTTACACAACCTGCTATAATCTTTTTATATGGACTATAAACTCAAGGACTTGAATATATGGATGTGGAACTAATCATTTGAGTTTCCATGATTTCTTATGGGGCAATTCGCTTTGATATACAAGTGCTTTGGATCACAAGCATGTTTCTGGAAAGAATTATGCTCGCAATCCAAGGATTTACTGTATATATATATTTTTTTTTTTAGGAAGATGATAGCAATACATTAGATAGATCAGATGACATTGACACATTGTATATTGATACATTTTATAAGTGATATTGATACATTTTATAAGTGATATTGATACATTATAGAAGTGATATTGATACATTTTATAAGTGATATTGATACATTTTATAAGTGATATTGATACATTGTAAGCACAGAATATCCCCTTCACACGCTCCTCATACCGCAGAGAGATATCCAATGGCTCATAAAGCACATCTGGATGACCCTTGTGCGGGTTTTATGAGCGCGCGGTGTGGTTGGAAGGTGTCATTGTGTTTTATGACAGTACAGTGACAGTTAGAGGACAGGCGGGGTCGGGTTTCATCATTCACAGGATTGTAGGAAGCGGATCTCCCCCCGGGGGTTGTCTATGACTTCCCTCCTCCAGGCGCACATCCATCATAACACAGATACAATGTATGGTCTATTCATGGATGGACGTGTCCTGTGATATGAAGTCTGTAACCTGGCACCAGACACCTGGGATGTCCTCTGTACCGGGACTTCCAGGGGCCGCGACATTTCTTTCCGAAAACGCACCTCCGCCGTTACAAGGCGTTAACGCAGTTACTGTGCAGAATTCTGCGCTGCCAAAAATGCTGCATGCGTGATTTTTGGACCCGTTGTGGTGTGTTTCAATGACTGGGCTGCCTTATCACAACGCACATTAACATCGCATTGTGCCAACACACGTAGCACGCATTTCCACAGTGCACTGATGTGCCGTATAAACAATTGTCATGTCGACTATTTTTATATATAAAAATATGTTTTCACCATTTTTTTTCCTCTTTTGTTACATATGCTGATCTCCTGTCGCCTCCTTGCAGCCACTTCCTGTCTACATGCACTACGGCAATGGTTGCATGGCATTTCTCAGGGCAGGTTTCCTGATGGTGGCAGCATCGGGCCATGTCTGTGTGATGTGGGTCAAATGCCCACTTGTGGTCCCGAACAGATGCCCATGTTAAAAGGGTGACAACGCAGAAGTACAATTAGGAAACAGGGATTAGGCGTTGTCACCCTTTAACAGGAAGTGCCCAAAATAAGGGGCCTTCGTGGCAGGATCACCAGGGACAACAGTGGGCTTTCCCTGTGTAATGTGGGTTGAAGTTGGAACGGTCTTGGGAGACAGGGACAAGGTGTTGTCACCCCATAACAGGAAGTGCCTACATAAAGACTGTATAGGCAGGATCACCAGGGACAATGGTGGGCCAAGCCTGTGCAATGTGTGTTGAAATGGGCACTTGTAGTCTCCATCGGAAGACCATGTGACTGGGTGACAACACAGAAACACAGTTAGGATACAGGGCCAGAGTGTTGTCACCCTATAACAAAAAGGGCCCAAACAAGGGCCTTAATGGCAGGATCACCAGAGAAATCAGGGGACCACGCCTGTGTAATGTGGGTTGAAATGGCCACTTTTAGTCTCCATCAGAAGCCTCTGTGACTACACAGGTGCACAACTGGAAGACAGGGACAGAGCGTTGTCACCGTATAACAGGAAGTTACGCAAAGAAGCACCTTGTTACATCACCCTTTGCTACATCCCAGTGCTGCTAATCATCTGCAGCCTCTTTACCACAACTTCATGTCTACAAGCGTGGCATCTTTAAGGGGGGGTTTCATGATGGTGACAACAGTGGACAATGCTTATGTGACAGGGTAACAGCACAGAAGTACAGTTATGATACAGGGACCGAGTGTTGTCACCCTATAACAGGAAGTGCCCAAAAGAAGGACCCTAATGGCAGAATCACCAGGGACAACAGTGGACCATTCCTGTGTAATGTGTTGAAGTTTGAACAGCTGCTTGTAGTCGCCATCAGAAGCCCCTGTGACAGTGTGACAACACAGAAGGACAATTAGGAGACAGGGACAAGGCGTTGTCACCAGTGTTGGTTGGTGCTCTATTGGTCGAGGGGGGGGCAGACGGACCTGATCACGAATGCCCCCCGTCACTCCAGACTGCCACCGCGCACCATACACCCCCCCCCGCCCCCCGGTTTCCGGCTCTCTTACCTTGTGCTGCTATCTCCCCCTTCCGTGTCCCGGGCCTATATTCATTCGCTATTGTCACATGACTGGGTGGGCTCAGGGCGCAATGCTCTGCGCCCTGAGCCCACCCTTTTTTTAAGCCAATTAGAGCCTCAGGTTCTAATCACGTGCTTTTAAAAAAAATAAAACACATTGGAACCCATGCGTCCGGCGCCCTGCATGGAGATTAGGGGGCCGGACGCTTGGATAGGGAGGGCGGCACCCGTGCGCCCCTAATGGACGGGCCGCCACTGGTTGTCACCCTATTACAGGAATGTAAGGACCATGACAGGTTCTCCAGGGACACCGGTGGACTAAGCCTTTGCAATGAGTACTGAAATGGGCACTTGTAGTGTCCATCAGATGCCTGTGTAACAGGGTGACAACACAGGAGCTCAACTGAGAGACAGGGACAGAGCGTTGTCAACCTATAAACAGGAAGTGCCTGAACAAAGACCTTCATGGCGGGATCAACGAGGATTTTTTTAAAGACTGTTGACCATCTTAATGTCCACATTAGTGCAGCAGTACCCAGCACGGTCAGCAGGCCAATTGAAGTTTAAATAACTTACCAGCATAGGTGTGCGCAGCCCATTGCATTAGGGTGTGCACCCCAAATCTCAAACACACATGCCTTTCTCTGAAACCTCAGCTGCACTGCACAGTGAATGAATGGGAAGTGCTCTGTGCTTAGCGGCTTCCTGTTCATTCACTAACTGCAGCATAGTAAACACATTTTACTATGCTTCAGTTATGAATGGACACAATGAGTGAGTGTGTTCACTGTGTTCATTTAGAAAAAGGAAGGGGCCGGTAAATGACACATTGATTAGCCCTTTCCTTCGCTCTTCATCCTGAATCATCCACCACAGCAGAGGAAAGAGGAGGGAAGCCAGCAGCAAGGAGGGGAGGGCAACATGGGGGGAAGAAAGGGCAGTAGGGGGAGTCGGCACTGCACAGAGTGATTAGGGTGTGGCACACCTGGCACCCCCCCTGCACACGCCTATGCTTACCAGGTATATCAACTATGTGCAGAGTATTACAATTTGTTTTCTTCAGAGAGCAGCCATAGCCTGAGTAGAAAAACCTGTTCCCCGCCAGTATGCTGCAGAGACTGCCCCTTGCTCTCTGTGCGGAAGCAGTGGTCTCTCTGCACAGGTCACACACATCCCCTACTGAGTAAGACCTACAGCTCTGCAATCAGCAAAGCTTATGCTCCATGCTGATTGGAGAGCTCTAGCTCTGGCTCAGCAGAGGACATTTCAGAGCTCTACACCTCGTACTATGATGATTTTCTGTTGCTTGTCGCTCTGCACCTCGTACTATGATGATTTTCTGTTGCTTGTCACTCTGTGCTTCGTACTATGATGATTTTCTGTTGCTTGTTGCTCTGCACCTCGTACTATGATGATTTTCTGTTGCTTGTCGCTCTGTGCCTCGTACTATGATGATTTTTCTGTTGCTTGTTGCTCTGTGCCTCGTACTATGATGATTTTCTGTTGCTTGTTGCTCTGTGCCTCGTACTATGATGATTTTCTGTTGCTTGTTGCTCTGTGCCTCGTACTATAATGATTTTTCTGTTGCTTGTTGCTCTGTGCCTCGTACTATGATAATTTTCTGTTGCTTGTTGCTCTGTGCCTCGTACTATAATGATTTTCTGTTGGTTGTCGCTCTGTGCCTCGTACTATGATGATTTTCTGTTGCTTGTTGCTCTGTGCCTCGTACTATAATGTTTTTCTGTTGCTCTGTGCCTCGTACTACGATGATTTTTTGTGGCTAGTAGGGATGAGCCGAACACCCCGAATCTATCCATGGCCACCACTGCCACCCCCTATTCAGGTGCCCGGCCCCTTTTTGGGCACCGGGCGCCTGAATTACAGCGGCGTGGGGGTGTTTTTGAAGCACCTGATTAGAGCCATAGGCTCTAATGGGTGTCAAAAAAGGTGACCTGCGAGCTCCGTTCACCCAGGTGTGTTAGAACAGCGAATATTCGCTTTCCTAACACTGAACCGCCTCTCCGCCAATCAGGTGCTCGGGTCTGTTACCCGTCACCTGATTGGCTGAAACGACAGGCACTGTGATTGGACGCCTATTGAGAGGAGAGGACGGGAAGAGACGCATGGAGGACACCGCTCGCCGGCGTCACCTGCTGCCCCACCGAGACAGGGTAAGTGCCCGGCAGACGGCGTGCGGGTGGGGAGGGTCACAGTGGCAGCATTTGATGGGCACAGTGGCAGCGTTTGATGGGTTGATGGGCACAGTGGCGGCATTTGCTGGGCACAGTGGCGGCGTTTGCTGGGCACAGTGGCTGCGTTTGATGGGCACAGTGGCTGCGTTTGATGGGCACAGTGAGGAGGCTGCAATTGATGTTTTTTTTTCAGAATTTTTCAGTTTGGAGCACCAGCCGCCACTGACGGACTGCATTATATACTCTGCTGAAAAATTGAGCTTTAGGTGTTGGTGGTGGCAGAACACGGTAACCCCTCACAGTTACTCTTGTTGGGTGCAGGAACAGTCCCTGCTGTTAAATATTATTTCAGGGGCTGCTTGCCCTCGTTTAGTGGTCTGCGAGTGTCTGCCTCTACGTGGAGGCCTTCTGGACATAACGGGTATTTTTTAAATTTTTTTAACATTGCACTACACTGTATTATATACTGTGTACACCGCCTGCACTGTATTAGAAACTGTACACCGCCGAATGCACTGTATAGGTTATGCTAAATGCAGAGTATATATATCAAATACACTGCCTGTACTGACTGAATATGTCAAATACACTACCACTAACTAACTAACCTGCCTAATCTAGCTCAATCTCTCTATCTCCGCCCACTATAACATACTATACGGGCGCTGTGTAAGCAGCGTGTGGGGCGTGCACTTAGTACCCCTGAGCCATGATTGGCCAAAGGCACCCTGCACCCAAAGGCACCCTGCCTTTGGCCAATTATGGCTCTCGCTGAGGAGCGTGCTGTTATTGGCCAAAGCATGCAGGTCAGGTGTATGCTTTGGCCAATAATCATACAGCAATGCACTGCGGTCTTGCAGTGCATTATGGGACGCTCAAATTTGCTGCGAACGCCCCATTAAATTCTCTGTTCGGTGAACACCCAAAAATCCAAGGCTCATCCCTAGTGGCTCGCTGCTCTGCGCCTCGTACTATGATGATTTTCTGTTGCTCATCGCTCTGTGCCTCGTACTATGATGATTTTTTGTGGCTCATTGCTCTGCGCCTCATACTATGATGATTTTTTGTGGCTCATCGCTCTGTGCCTTGTACTATGATGATTTTCTGTTGCTTGTTGCTCTGTGTCTCGTACTATGATAATTTTTTGGTGGCTCGTTGCTCTGTGCCTCGTACTATGATGATTTTCTGTTGCTTGTTGCTCTGTGCCTCGTACTATGATGATTTTCTGTTGCTTGTTGCTCTGTGCCTCGTACTATAATGATTTTTTGGTGGCTCGTTGCTCTATGCCTCGTACTATGATGATTTTTGCTGGCTCATCGCTCTGTGCCTCATGCTATGATGATTTTTTGTGGCTCATCGCTCTGTGCCTCAAGCTATGTTGATTTTTGTTACTCAATGCTCTGTGCCTTGTACTATGATGATTTTCTGTTGCTTGTTGCTCTGTGCCTCGTACTATGATGATTTTTCTGTTGCTTGTTGCTCTGTGCCTCGTACTATCATGATTTTCTGTTGCTCATTGCTCTGTGCCTCATACTATGATAATTTTTTGGTGGCTCGTTGCTCTGTGCCTCGTACTATGATGATTTTTTGGTGGCTCATTGCTCTGTGCCTCGTACTATGATGATTTTTGCTGGCTCGTTGCTCTGTGTCTCGTACTATGATGATTTTTTGGTGGCTCGTTGCTCTGTGCCTCCTACTATGATGATTTTTTGTGGCTCATCGCTCTGTGCCTCGTACTATAATGATTTTTTGGGGCTCGTTGCTCTGTGCCTCGTACTATGATGATTTTTTGTTGCTCATCGCTCTGTGCCTCGTACTATGATGATTTTTTTGTTGCTCATTGCTCTGTGCCTCCTACTATGATGATTTTTTGTGGCTCATCGCTCTGTGCCTCGTACTATGATAATTTTTTGTGGCTCATTGCTCTGTGCCTCATACTATGATGATTTTTTTTGCTCATCGCTCTGCGCCTCGTACAAATGATATGGTTGGGTTCCATCGTCGTCTGACTCTCGGCCAGCCCAGGTGATGAGACGTGGATCTGTCTGGCGTGCGTCTGTCCTCATGTAACCTCCCCCGGCTCTTGTGAAATCCTGGCAGCGTCACAGCCCAGCGGTGTCTTCTTCGCCCTCCTCGTGCCGGGACAATGGGACCGTCACACGGAACATCTGCCGCCGTTGTCTTGGCCCGGCGCCCCACTCTGCAAGCCCGGATGGTTCTCATAAGGCCGCGAAGGGCTGTCGAGTGCAAACAGATGTGCGTTTCTCCGCCGAGAGCCGAACATATTTCACCAATAAAACCTCCCCCCCAAAACACCGGGTCAGGCAGGAGACACAGACTTAAAGGGGCGCTCCATCCAATCCAATGTGAGCAGGGAAACTGGGAATTAAATGATATTTCATGACATAAAGAGGACCTGTCATCAGATATACATTCCTGCACTGTAATGTATCTGTGTAACACTTTCAGGTATTTATTGTCTCTCCAGAAGGACAGCGCCATCTTTGTTCAGGCATCGTCCAGAGTCACCCCCCCATTAACCCCTCCCCCCGCATCATTCACCCCGACTTCCACATCATTCACCCCGACTTCCACATAATTCACCTTGCATTCTGCACCAGCCACTCTCATTCCCTTCCCACCTCCCCCCCCCCCCCACCATCATCCAATCCATCCCTCATTTCTGTAATGGCCTGCAGAAATCCGCCATTTCCCTCAACCTCCTCCTGAGATGACCCAGGCTGCTGGGGATAGTACTGGGGCCACCATGTGAAGCCACTTCCTTACCCCCATCCATACTGTCGCCTTTGCTCTGGTATCCACCCTCTGGCTGGTACCGGCACAGGCACTTTCCTTCATCTGTTGGAATCTCTCCTCATTCTATTTATTTATTTATTTATTTATTTATTTATTTATTTCAGGTACTTATATAGCGCCGTCAATTTACGCAGCACTTTACATATACATTGTACATTCACATCAGTCCCTACCCTCAAGGAGCTTACAATCTAAGGTCCCTAACTCACATTCATACATACTAGGGACAATTTAGACAGGAGCCAATTAACCTACCAGCATGTCTTTGGAGTGTAGGAGGAAACCGGAGTACCCGGAGGAAACCCACGCAGGCACAGGGAGAACATACAAACTCCAGGCAGGTAGTGTCGTGGTTGGGATTCGAACCAGCGACCCTTCTTATTGCTAGGCAAGAGTGCTACCCACTACACACTTTTCTCTGAACACACCGCTGCTCTCCTTCAGAGAGGCAACCAACTTCTGCTTTTTCAATGCCTCCTCCAGAGACTTCCGTTTGGAGACTTCCCTCTTACTGTTTCCAGACTTACTGTGCAGGGATTTCTTTTTTCCTGAGATCTGCTTTCATGACAGCAAGTGTCTGTTCCTCCTTAGCAATGCGGCGAAGTCTGTTCACCACTCTATGCTGAAAGACTGGTAAGGACTCCTCTTGCATAGGGACAGGTCCAGGATCCATTGCAGCTTAAGCACATGGAGAAGGCCTCAGTGCCTCCACCTTCGTCTCCCCCCACCCACAGCATGGTGGTTGGGGGAGAAGCCTGCAGGACAGGCCCAGGCTTGATGTTTCCTCCAACTGAAAGCAAAGCAAAGTGAGCCAACAGCACCTTGAAAAACAGCACCACCACCTTTATAATTATAGTGTGTGGTTGTTGGGGGGGGCATTAGAGTGTAAGCTTCTCTGGTGGAGAGACTGATGTGACTGGCCTAGTGTTCTCTGTACAGCACTGTAGTATATCATTCAGGGTCACCGTCTACGTTCTGGACTGAGATGCAGGCTCAGAAATTACACAATCCTGTAAATACTGGTGCCTGTGCAGTCCTTGTGCACAAACGTCTGACACAGATCAGCCCCTTGCTGCAGCCTCTCAACTTGTGCCTTACTAAAAGGTTACAATGTACAGACTGATCGCTGGGGGAGGGGAGACTGAGGAAATGCTTTCTCTTTGTCTTTCAGCTTGCTTCAAACAACGTTTCCCACAACAATTTGTCCGAAATGTGCCACAATTCTTATTTTGATGTTAGTTTACCAGTGCATCCTTGAATCGTGGTGTGCTAATATTAGCATATAAGCACTTAATATCATAATTTAGTAAAACATATAAAAATGATATTTTTTATCGGTGTGTCTTGTGTATTTCTTCCAGATCTATGCAGCAATCCATTGTGAGACTTCAAAGAGTGTCCATTGTGACACTCACTGCTGCTCCCTCTCCTTGTGCAGGGTGATTGGTCTTGTCTCCGACCCCCCTCCTGTAGCATTCTTTTAGTGGGTGGAGCCTTCTGGGCCCCTCCCACAGCTCTGCTCCCTCTCCTTGTGCTGGGGGACTGGTTTTGTCAACGCCCCCTCCTGTAGTTTTCTGTAGAGGGTGGAGCCTGCTTGGCCCCTCCCACAGCTCTGCTCCCTCTCCTTGTGCTGAGGGACTGGTCTTGTCTCCGCCCCCTCCTGTAGTTTTCTGCAGGCAGCCTGTTATGGGTGGAGCCTGCTGGGCACCTCACACAGCTCTGCTCTCTATCTCCCTCTCTATCCTTGTTTAGGGGTACTGGTCTTGTCTCTGCCCCTCCTATGGTTTTCCTGTAGTGGGTGAAGCCTGCTGGGCCCCTCCCACAGCTCTGCTGTCTCTCCTTGTGCAAGGTGACTGGTCTTGTCTCTGCCCCTCCTATGGTTTTCCTGTAGTGGGTGGAGCTTGCTGGGCCCCTCCCACAGCTCTGCTCTCCGTCCTTGTGCAGGGTGACTGGTCTTGTCTCCACCCCTCCTATAGTTTTCATGTAGTGGGTGGAGCCTGCTGGGCCCCTCCCACAGCTCTGCTGTCTCTCCTTGTGCAAGGTGACTGGTCTTGTCTCCGCCCCTCTTCTATAGTTTTCTGCAGGCAGCCTGTAGCGGGTGGAGCTTGCTGGGCCCCTCCCACAGCTCTGCTCTCAATCTCTGTCCTTGTGCAGTGGGACTAATCTTGTCTCCGCCCCTCCTATGGTTTCCCGTAGTGGATGGAGCCTGCTGGGCCCTCCCACAGCTCTGCTCTCAATCTCTATCCTTGTGCAGGGGGACTAATCTTGTCTCCGCCCCCTCCTATGGTTTTCCTTAGTGGGTGGAGCCTGCTGAGTCCCTCCCACAGCTCTGCTGCCTTTCCTTGTGCAGAAGGGCTGATCTTGTCTCCACCCCCTCCTGTAGTTTTCTGTAGGCAGCCTGTAGTGGGTGGAGCCTGCTGGGCCCGCCCACAGCTTTGCTCTCAATCTCTATCCTTGTGCAATGGGGATTGGTCTTGTCTCCACCCCCCCTCCTGTAGCTGTCCTTTAGTGGGTGGAGCCTGCTGGGCCCCTCCCACAGCTCTGCTCTCTTTCCTTGTGCAGGGTGACAGGTCTTGTCTCCGCCCCTCCTGTAGTTTTCTGTAGAGGGTGGAGCCTGCTGCACCCCTCCCACAGCTCTGCTCTCTCTCCTTGTGCAGGGTGACTGGTCTTGTCTCCGCCCCCTCCTGTAGCTTTCCTTTAGTGGGTGGAGCCTGCTGGGCTCCTCTCACATCTCTGCTCTCTCTCCTTGTGCAGGAGGACTGGTCTTGTCTCCGCCCCCTCCTATAGTTTTCCTGTATTAGGTGGAGCCTGCTGGGCCCCTCCCACAGCTTTACCCTCTATACTTGTGCAGGGTGACTGGTCTTGTCTCCGCCCCCTCCTGTAGTTTTCTGTAGTGGGTGGAGCCTGCTGAGCCCCTCCCACAGCTCTGCTCCCTGTGCAGGCTATGTACAGCACAGTGATGATGTCAGCTACTTTTACAAGGTAATATCTGAGTTTGCAAAGGCATTTTGGTGCTCACATAATGAATGTACATCCTTTCAGGCTATCTGGGAATTTTTTTTTTTTAAATGTAAGTTTTGTTGCCTCGGAGTTCAGCTTTAAATGAGGATTTTCTATGCAGGCGGCCAACTGCTGAGGGGTGGAGATCTGAAAGTGAACTCGATTTTGAACTTCTTCTCTGCAGTAATCGCACTCCATCATTGCACACCACCCCCTCCCCCTCCCTCCCCCCCCCCCAATCTAACAACTACCTGTAAATTGTGTCACACAGTTGTCAGCGGTGAGATCACACAATGTCTATGGGCTCTTCAAAGCAGGAAGGCTGTGGGGTGCTTCTCCTGTAAATCTTCCCCCATGGTGAGGTGGGGGGGGGTGCAGGATTTGTGGCCTCCCAACTAAACATAGTGTGAGCGTTCTGCAGAGGGAGATATAAACCAGAGACTACGGCTTCCCCATACTCAGGGATGGCCAGAGATGAGTCTTTAATGTCTTCTGCCTGGCCAGAGCCCAACCAGACCCCAAGAGAGAGCTGGAGAGGAAGACGGCACCGAGACCCTCCTCCTCCCCGAAACCCGTCCAAGTCTCCTCTCTATATCACGTCCCCCTTTAACCCCCTCCATCCGAAATACAGATCTACAACCCTACACCCCCCACCACCAGCACTGCGGTATATGTCAGAGCTATAGAAATGTATAATAATAGTGTGTGACTGTGGGGGGGGGGACATTAGAGTGTAAGCTCCTCTGGTGGAGAGACTGATGTGACTGGCTCATTGATCTCTGTACAGCACTGCGGTATATGTCAGAGCTATAGAAACGTATAATAATAATACAAAAAAAAAAAATCATACAAACATACACCTCATTAATAAAAACCTATTTACACAAAAATAAACAACAACTAAACAAAAACAAGCGTGCTTACATCAGCAAGTAAAGAAAAACATTTCCTGACAAGATAACATATTAAGAAACATATTTTAATGACAACAAAAAAGAGACTACAAACCCCGAACCCCAACTTAAACACAATCCAGGCTAACCCCTCCCCCACATCATTCACCTTGCATTCTGCACCAGCCACCCTCTGGCTGGTACCGGCACAGGCACTTTCCTTCATCTGTTGGAATATCTCCTCATTCTCACACTTTTCTCTGAACACACCGCTGCTCTCCTTCAGAGAGGCGACCAACTTCTGCTTTTTCAATGCCTCCTCCAGAGACTTCCATTTGGAGACTTCCCTCTTACTGTTTCCAGACTTACTGTGCAAGGATTTCTTTTTTCCTGAGATCTGCTTTCATGACAGCAAGTGTCTGTTCCTCCTTAGCAATGCGGCGAAGTCTGTTCACCACTCACTGCTGGAGGAATGGTAAGGACTCCTCTTGCATAGGGACAGGTCCAGGATCTATTGTAGCTTAAGCACATGGAGAAGGCATCAGTGCCTCCACCTTCGTCTCCCCCCACCCACAGCATGGTGGTTGGGGGAGAAGCCTGCAGGACAGGCCAGGCTTGATGTTTCCTCCAACTGAAAGCAAAGCAGAGTGATCCAACAGCACCTTGAAAAACAGCACCACCACCTTTATAATTATAGTGTTTGGTTGTTGGGGGGGGGCATTAGAGTGTAAGCTTCTCTGGTGGAGAGACTGATGTGACTGGCCTAGTGTTCTCTGTAAAGCACTGTACTATATCATTCAGGGTCACCGTCTACGTTCTGGACTGAGATGCAGGCTCAGAGATTACACAATCCTGTAAATACTGGTGCCTGTGCAGTCCTTGTGCACAAACGTCTGACACAGATCAGCCCCTTGCTGCAGCCTCTAGACTTGTGCCTTACTAAAAGGTTACAATGTACAGACTGATCGCTGGGGGACGGGAGACTGAGGAAATGCTTTCTCTTTGTCTTTCAGCTTGCTTCAAAACAACGTTTCCCACAAAAATTTGTCCGAAATGTGCTACAATTCTTATTTTGATGTTAGTTTACCAGTGCATCCTTGAATCGTGGTGTGCTAACATTAGCATATAAGCACTTAATATCGTAATTTAGTAAAACATATAAAAATGATATTTTTTATCGGTGTGTCTTGTGTATTTCGAGTTCTGCACCAGCCACCCTCATTCCCTTCCCACCTCCCCCTCCACCAACATCCAATCCATCCCTCACTCCACCCCTCGGTGTCCGCTGACCTCCAGCTGCACTTCTGCCACGCCGAGTAGAAGGGGGTTGGCACCACCATACATCCTGGTCCAGCACCGTCCACTGCCTTCACTACACTAGGAGAAACAATAGGTGCAGACACAGACTTGACAACCACACATTCTGACACTGACTGGGAGACCACAGACTGGGGGGACACTGACACCACAGACGGTTTCACAGACAGAGATTCTGACGTGACAGAGACACTAGGATCCCCTGGTACAACCTCCGCCAACCCAGACTCTTCCCTATCCAGACGGAAGAATTCCTCCACAAACTCTGGCTTATTGTGCAAAGCCTCAGGGCACCGGCTATAAGGTTGACCAACCTTATCACATAGGTTACATTTAAAGCGGGGGTCCACCTAAACCGCCCAAAAAAAAAAATATTAAAAGCCAGCAGCTACAAATACTGCAGCTGCTGACTTTTAATAAATGGCCACTTACCTGTCCCAGGGTCCAGCGATGTCGGCAGGCGACGCCGAGAACCCGCTCGGTTCTCGGCAGCTGCCGCCGCCATCCTAGGTGAGGGAATCAGGAAGTGAAGCGTTGCGGCTTCACTTTCCGGTTCCCTACTGCGCATGCGCGAGTCACGCTGCGCATCGTAACTGGTCCCCGCTCTCTCCTGGGAGCTGTGTGTTTCCCAGGAGACAGGAAGAGGCATAGACTCCCATGGGAGTCTATGCTGGAAGTGGGTGCAAATACCTGTCTTAGACAGGTATCTGCACCCCCCTCCCCCCTGAAAGGTGCCAAATGTGACACCGAAGGGGGGGAGGGTTCCGAAAAGCGGAAGTTCCATTTTTGTGTGGAACTCCGCTTTAATGATGTTACAGTCCCTTGCCAGATGCCCCAGTTCCTGGCACAAAGAGCACTTCTGTTCTGGACATTTAGAGGAGAAATGTCCCTTGACTCCACATTTATGGCACAACTTAGGTTGGCCAGGGTAAAATACGGTAATCCTATCTCTACCAATAAAGGCAGAGGAGGACAAATGCTGGACCACATTCCCACGCACACTCAACCTCATCGACACTGACCACCCACCCGTCCAGATTCCCCTATAATCCACAATCGTTTTTAGGGGACACGTTTCACCAAACCTACTCAACCAGACCCATAAATCGGGGGGGTATAGACTCATTCCTTGTCAGGATAGTCACATTTTTTATCAAGGGCTGTCTTGAGACAACTTTAGGGACAAGCCCCTTCCAGTCTACATGCTCCCAAAAGAGATCCAGCGATTCTGGACGCACAAATGATAAATCATATTCATAGAAACCAGCCAGACTGATGAGAACATAAATATCCTCCGCCTAAAAACCCATGGCTAGGATCTTATCCACAACCAACCTCCTGATAGGTGGAATACCTCCTCCTTCCCACCTGAGCTGTACCACATTCCTGCGTTTAATGGAAGAAGGTGCGTTAGGTGAAAGTCGCACAACTTGCTCCCTTCCACCACCAGCAGTATGACTTTGTCCCGACACAGCCTTAGCATAACTCCTAACTGGTACAGATGATACATTAACTGGTTGCATAGAAATATTAACTGGCTGCATAGAAACCTCTGAAATCTGGTTTAGTAAATTTCTCACCACTTGATCCTCCCTCTTCCCTTCCAGCATAACAGTCCCACTTACCATAGTCCCGGAAGTACCACAGATACCAGCAGTCCCATCATCAAGTAAAGTCTTCTGTTTAGAAAAAACACCAGCTGTTTCAGCGTTCATACGGCCCTCCTGCTCTGCAGTTTCAATGTTCATGCGACATTCCTGCTCTGCACTGTTAGTGTCCATGTGGGACTCCTCACAGTGAGCAGAAACTTCTCTGTCTGGATACATCTTCCTGCATTCCCATGATCTTCATCTGATGAGTCGGTGCCACTCAAAGGAGATTCCATTTCTGTAATGGCCTGCAGCAATCCGCCATTTTCCTCAACCTCCTCCTGAGATGACCCAGGCTGCTGGGGAGGGAGGGGGGCAGATACTGACTCAGGTGCAACAGATCCTGAGACAGGGGTAGCACTGGGGCCACCATGTGAAGCCACTTCCTTACCCCCATCTATACTGTTGCCATTGCTGTGGTATCCACCCTCTGGCTGGTACTGGCACAGGCACTCTCCTTCATCTGTTGTCATCTCTCCTCATTCTCACAGTTTTCTGTAAACACACTGCTGCTCTGCTTCAGAGAGGCGACCAACTTCTCCTGCTTTTTCAACGCCTCTTCCAGAGACTTCAGCTTGGAGACTTCCCTCTTACTGTTTCCAGACTTACTATGCAGGGGTTTCTTTTTCCTGATATCCTCTTTCATTACAGCAAGTTTCTGTTCCTCTTTAGCAATGCGGCAAAGTCTATTCACCACTCTATCCTGGAGGACTGGTAAGGATTCCTCTTGCATAGGAAGAGGCCCTGGATCCATTGCAGCTTGACCACATGGAGTAGGCCTCAGTGCCTCTGGAGAGCCTCCACCTTCGTCTTTCCCAATATGGTCCATGCTTGCCTGGGAAAAGCCTGCATGAGAGGCCCCAGGCTTGCTGCTTCTCTCAGCTGAGATCACAGGAGAGTCAGCCAACAGCACCCTGCAGAACAGCACCACCTGGTGGAGAAGCTCCTCTGGTGCAGAGACTGATGTGATTGGCACAGTGGTCTCTGTACAGCACTGCTGTATATGTCAGAGCTATATAAATGTATAATAATAATAGTGTGTGACTGTGGGGGGGATATTAGAGTGTAAGCTCCTCTGGTGCAGAGACTGATGTGACTGGCTCAGTGATCTCTGTACAGCACTGCAGTATATGTCAGAGCTATATAAATGTATAATAATAATAGTGTATGACTGTGGGGGAGGGCATTGGAGTGTAAGCTCCTCTGGTTCAGAGACTGATGTAACCGGTTCTTCCAACTTCCAGACTTTAATGTCGGTTTTAGAAGAACAATAATTCGCATGATCTCAGCGGCATTGACAGAATCTCGCAGCGTTTAGTTCTTGTCTACATGATCTCATCGTCGCCATGTAACACAGCCTCAGGCACCCGCTGGTAACATCCAATGATTCAGCGCCGTGTACAATAAAACTGGATTGGTTCCAGGAATCCGCCGTCTGCGTATTAACCAGCGACAAACACCAATCCTCATAAAAATTTCCAGTATTTCTTTTATGGAGGAAACCTTCTTGTTCATCCCGCATCTCGCAGTGCGGTGTGACCGGCCGGTGGGGACAATATCAGGGACATTACATGTATGGACAGCTTTCCCGAGATTTTTTTTTTCGCTAGAAACATTTTTCTCTTTTTTTTTTTCATAATATTTAATAACCCCTCCCCCGCTGCATATTAAACTCAATTACTTGTCTTCTTTTTTGCCCTTTTTTAAAATAATTAAATTGTATATTTTTTTTATACATATAACCTGTAATGTATTACATTTTGAATAAAATAATCCCTGTTGATCCTGCCATAAAGGCTCTTGTTTAGGCACTTCCTGTTATAAGGTGACAACGCTGTGACCATGTCATCCAATTGCGCTCCTGTGTTTTTTGAGAAATGGCGTGCAGCCTTGTTAACCTAAGTTATTTGCAATCTGTTTAAATCTGCTGCATCCAATTAAAATAATCCCTGGTGATCCTGCCATGGAGGGTCGCTTTTCAGGCACCTCCTGTTATAGGGTGACAACTGAGTACTAGTTGTGTGGAATGAAGAAAGCAAATAAGGAAGGAAGAGATAGAGATTAGACGCCGGGGAGAAAGGGAGAGAGAACGGGAGAGAAGGAGAGAGAGATGGTGGAAGGGAGTAAAAAGGAGAGAGAAGAAGGAAGAAGGGAAGGAACTGAGGGAGAAGAAGAAAGGCAGGTAGGAAGGCAGGGAGAGAGAATAGGAGAGAAGGAAAGAGAGAGAGGGTGGAAGGGAGTAAAAAGAAGAGAGAAGATTGGAAGGAAGGGAGGGAGAAGAAGGTATGGGAGGAAGGAAGGAAGGAAGGAAGGAAGGAAGGAAGGAAGGAAGGAAGGAAGGAAGGAAGGAAGGAAGGAAGGAAGGAAGGAAGGAAGGAAGGGGGGATAATGAAGAAAGGAAGGAAGGGAGGGAGAAGAAGAGAGGAAGGTAGGGAGGGAGAAGAAGAGAGGAAGGTAGGGAGGAAGAAGAAGAGAGGAAGGTAGGGAGGAAGAAGAAGGAAGGAAGGAAAGAAGGGGGAATAAAGAAGAGAGGAAGGAAGGGAGGGAGAAGAAGGAAGGAAAGAAGGGGGAATAAAGAAGGGAGGAAGGAAGGGAGGAAGGGAGGAAGGAAGGAAGGAAGGAAGGGAGGAAGGAAGGGAGGGAGGGAGGAAGGAAGGAAGGAAGGAAGGAAGGAAGGAAGGAAGGAAGGAAGGAAGGAAGGAAGGAAGGAAGGAAGGAAGGAAGGAAGGAAGGAAGGAAGGGGGAATAATGAAGAAAGGAAGGAAGGGGGAATAATGAAGAAAGGAAGGAAGGGAGGGAGAAGAAGAGAGGAAGGCAGGGAGAGAGAATAGGAGAGAAGGAAAGAGAGAGAGGGTGGAAGGGAGTAAAAAGAAGAGAGAAGATTGGAAGGAAGGGAGGGAGAAGAAGGTATGGTAGGAAGGAAGGAAGGAAGGAAGGAAGGAAGGAAGGAAGGAAGGAAGGAAGGAAGGAAGGAAGGAAGGAAGGAAGGAAGGGGGGATAATGAAGAAAGGAAGGAAGGGAGGGAGAAGAAGAGAGGAAGGTAGGGAGGGAGAAGAAGAGAGGAAGGTAGGGAGGAAGAAGAAGAGAGGAAGGTAGGGAGGAAGAAGAAGGAAGGAAGGAAAGAAGGGGGAATAAAGAAGAGAGGAAGGAGGGGAGGGAGAAGAAGAGAGGAAGGTAGGGAGGGAGAAGAAGAGAGGAAGGTAGGGAGGAAGAAGAAGAGAGGAAGGTAGGGAGGAAGAAGAAGGAAGGAAGGAAAGAAGGGGGAATAAAGAAGAGAGGAAGGAATCCTGGTTGCCTGGCTATTATATTGAGACTTGAAATGCAAGACCTAGCTTAAATATTTCTGAAGTCAAGTTAATAGAATATATTTTAAAGGAGAAGCTGTGTGGTCTCTTTAGATAACCCATAGTGCTCAGGGAGATGGATGGATGGATGGATGGATGGAGGAAAGGAGGGAGGAATAAATGCATAGATGGATGGGTGGATGGACAGGTAGGTGTAAGGAATGCATAGATGGGTGGATGGATGGGTGGATGGATGGATGGATGGATGGACAGGTGGGTTGATGGAGTGAGGGATGAACAGTATGGACACATGGAGAGACAAATGGGCGGATGTAAAGAGGGATGGATGGATGGATGGAGAGGAGGGACAGATAGACAAGTAGGCTGATGGATGGAATGAGGGATGGAAATGGATATGTGGGTGAATGGATTGATATACGCACAAATGAATGAAGAAAAGGGATGGGTGCATGATGATGGGACAGTAGGAAGAAAATGCTGCAGATAATGGAATATCCATAGCTGGATGGGCAAAAGGATGATGGTAGATGAATGGATGTGAGAGAAAAGAGGAGGGATAGATGGATAAATAGTTAGAGAGATGGACAGAAGTGATGGATGGATGAATAGATGGATGGAAGGATGAATAGATGGATGGAAGGATGAATAGATGGATGGAAGGATGAATAGATGGATGGAAGGATGAATAGAAGGATGGAAGGATGGATAGATGGATGGAAGGATGAATAGAAGTATGGAAGGATGACTAGAAGGATGGAAGGATGAATAGAAGGATGGAAGGATGAATAGATGGATGGAAGGATGAATAGAAGGATGGAAGGATGAATAGATGGATGGAAGGATGAATAGAAGGATGGAAGGATAAATAGATGGATGGAAGGATGAATAGATGGATGGAAGGATGAATAGAAGGATGGAAGGATGAATAGAAGGATGGAAGGACGAATAGAAGGATGGAAGGACGAATAGAAAGATGGAAGGATGAATAGATAGATGGAAGGATGAATAGAAGGATGGAAGGATGAATAGATGGATGGAAGGATGAATAGAAGGATGGAAGGATGAATAGATGGATGGAAGGATGAATAGAAGGATGGAAGGATGAATAGAAGGATGGAAGGATGAATAGAAGGATGGAAGGACGAATAGAAGGATGGAAGGACGAATAGAAGGATGGAAGGACGAATAGAAGTATGGAAGGATGAATAGATGGATGGAAGGATGAATAGAAGGATGGAAGGATGAATATATGGATGGAAGGATGGATGGAAGTATGAATAGAAGGATGGAAGGGTGAATAGATGGATGGAAGGATGGATGGAAGGATGAATAGAAGGATGGAAGGATGAATAGATGGATGGAAGGATGGATGGAAGGATGAATAGAAGGATGGAAGGATGAATAGAAGAATGGAAGGATGAATAGATGGATGGAAGGATGAATAGAAGGATGGAAGGATGAATAGATGGATGGAAGGATTGATGGAAGGATGAATAGAAGGATGGAAGGATGAATAGATGGATGGAAGGATAAATAGATGGATGGAAGGATGAATAGAAGGATGGAAGGATGAATAGATGGATGGAAGGAGGAATAGATGAATGGAAGGATGAATAGAAGGATGGAAGGATGAATAGAAGGATGGAAGGATAAATAGATGGATGGAAGGATGAATAGAAGGATGGAAGGATGAATAGATGGATGGAAGGATGAATAAATGGATGGAAGGATGAATAGAAGGATGGAAGGATGAATAGATGGATGAAAGGATGAATAGAAGGATGGAAGGATGA